>NW_026697033.1:0-66562 GCF_030435755.1 Ochotona princeps | reverse complement strand
TGTTTCACATGCCACCAACTCCACATTCACAGGCAACTTCAGCGCCACAGCCGTTTTCAGATAGCCCTCAATGCAAAGGCTCTAGACGCAAATATTGGTGTGAGAGCTAAATCAGTGAAGGAAACACTGCATGTTGGTGAGGGCATATTGAAGAAGGGATCTAGCCGAGTGGTTCTTGTGGGAGAACAACTCCATTTGGCTCACTAACTTCACACACCATCAGGCTTCCAAGCAGCTCTCAAGGAAACTCAGTTTTCACACTCTATGCTTAGTGCCCTTTGAGTGCATTATCAAGGAATGAACCTGGTAGAAGCATCCCACACAAACGAATGCTCCACATGCGGTTTCACATGCCACCAACTCCATATTCACAGGCAACTTCAGCGCCACAGCCGTTTTCAGATAGCCCTCAACGCAAAGGCTCTAGACGCAAATATTGGTGTGAGAGCTAATTCAATCAGGAAACCACTGCATGTTGGTGAAGGGCATATTGAAGAAGGATCAGCCAAGTGGTTCTTGTGGAGAACAACTCCATTTGGCTCACTAACTTCACACACCATCAGGCTTCCAAGCAGCTCTCAAGGAAACTCAGTTTTCACACTATGCTTAGTGCCCTTTGAGTGCATTATCTAGGAATGAACCTGGTAGAGCATCCTACACAAACGAATGCTCCACATGCGGATTTCACATGCACCACTCCACATTCACAGGCAACTTCAGCGCCACAGCCGTTTTCAGATAGCCCTCAATGCAAAGGCTCTAGACGCAAATATGGTGTGAGAGCTAATTCAGTGAAGGAAACACTGCATATTGGTGAAGGGCATATGGAAGAAGGATCAGCCGAGTGGTTCTTGTGGGAGAACAACTCCATTTGCTCACTAACTTCACACACCATCAGGCTTCCAAGCAGCTCTCAAGGAAACTCAGTTTTCACACTCTATGCTTAGTGCCCTTTGAGTGCCTAGGACTGAAATGAAGCTTGGTGAGCATCCACACAAACGAATGCTCCACATGCGGGTTTCACATGCCACCAACTCCACATTCACAGGCAACGTCAGGCGCCACAGCCGTTTTCAGATAGCCCTCAATGCAAAGGCTCTAGACGCAAATATTGGTGTGAGAGCTAATTCAATCAAGGAAACACTGCATGTTGGTGAAGGGCATATTGAAGAAGGATCAGCCGAGTGGTTCTTGTGGGAGAACAACTCCGTTTGGCTCACTAACTTCACACACCATCAGGCCTTCCAAGCAGCTCTCAAGGAACTCAGTTTTCACACTCTATGCTTAGTGCCCTTTGAGTGCCTAGGACTGAAATGAAGCTTGGTAGAGCATCCCACACAACGAATGCTCCACATGCGGGTTCACATGCCACCAACTCCATATTCACAGGCAACTTCAGCGCCACAGCCGTTTTCAGATAGCCTCAACGCAAAGGCTCTAGATGCAAATATTGGTGTGAGAGCTAATTCAATCAAGGAAACACTGCATGTTGGTGAAGGGCATATTGAAGAAGGACCAGCCAAGTGGTTCCTGTGGGAGAACAACTCCATTGGCTCACTAACTTCACACACCATCAGGCTTCAAGCAGCTCTCACGGAAACTCAGTTTTCACACTCTATGCTTAGTGCCCTTTGAGTGCATTATCTAGGAATGAACCTGGTAGAGCATCCCACACAAACGAATGCTCCACATGCGGGTTTCACATGCCACCAACTCCATATTCACAGGCAACTTCAGCGCCACAGCCGTTTCAGATAGCCCTCAATGCAAAGGCTCTAGACGCAAATATTGGTGTGAGAGCTAATTCAATCAAGGAAACACTGCATGTTGGTGAAGGGCATATTGAAGAAGGATCAGCCGAGTGGTTCTTGTGGGAGAACAACTCCATTTGGCTCACTAACTTCACACACCATCAGGCTTCCAAGCAGCTCTCAAGGAAACTCAGTTTTCACACTCTATGCTTAGAGCGCTTTGAGTGCATTATCTAGGAATGAACCTGGTAGAGCATCCCACACAAACGAATGCTCCACATGCGGGTTTCACATGCCACCAACTCCACATTCACAGGCAACTTCAGCGCCACAGCCGTTTTCAGATAGCCCTCAATGCAAAGGCTCTAGACGCAAATATTGGTGTGAGAGCTAATTCAATCAAGGAACACTGCATGTTGGTGAAGGGCATATTGAAGAAGGATCAGCCAAGTGGTTCTTGTGGGAGAACAACTCCGTTTGGCTCACTAACTTCACACACCATCAGGCTTATAAGCAGCTCTCAAGGAAACTCAGTTTTCACACTATGCTTAGTGCCCTTTGAGTGCATTATCTAGGAATGAACCTGGTAGAGCATCCCACACAAACGAATGCTCCACATGCGGATTTCACATGCCACCAACTCCACATCACAGGCAACTTCAGCGCCACAGCCGTTTTCAGATAGCCTCAATGCAAAGGCTCTAGACGCAAATATTGGTGTGAGAGCTAATTCAATCAAGGAAACACTGCATGTTGGTGAAGGGCATATTGAAGAAGGATCAGCCGAGTGGTTCTTGTGGGAGAACAACTCCATTTGGCTCACTAACTTCACACACCATCAGGCTTCCAAGCAGCTCTCAAGGAACTCAGTTTTCACACTCTATGCTTAGTTCGCTTTGAGTGCCTAGGACTGAAATGAAGCTTGGTGAGCATCCCACACAAACGAATGCTCCACACGCGGGTTTCACATGCACCAACTCCACATTCACAGGCAACTTCAGCGACACAGCCGTTTTCAGATAGCCCTCAATGCAAAGGCTCTAGACGCAAATATTGGTGTGAGAGCTAATTCAATCAAGGAAACACTGCATGTTGGTGAAAGGCATATTGAAGAAGGATCAGCCAAGTGGTTCTTGTGGGAGAACAACTCCGTTTGGCTCACTAACTTCACACACCATCAGGCTTCCAAGCAGCTCTCAAGGAAACTCAGTTTTCACACTATGCTTAGTGCTCTTTGAGTGCATTATCTAGGAATGAACCTGGTAGAGCATCCCACACAAACGAATGCTCCACATGCGGGTTTCCACATGCCACCAACTCCACATTCACAGGCAACTTCAGCGCACAAGCCGTTTTCAGATAGCCCTCAATGCAAAGCTCTAGACGCAAATATTGTGTGAGAGCTAATTCAGTGAAGGAACACACTGCATATTGGTGAAGGGCATATTGAAGAAGGATCAGCCGAGTGGTTCTTGTGGGAGAACAACTCCATTTGGGCTCACTAACTTCACACACCATCAGGCTTCCAAGCAGCTCTCAAGGAAACTCAGTTTTCACACTCTATGCTTAGTGCCCTTTGAGTGCCTAGAACTGAAATGAAGCTTGGTGAGCATCCCACACAAACGAATGCTCCACATGCGGGTTTCACATGCCACCAACTCCACATTCACAGGCAACGTCAGCGCCACAGCCGTTTTCAGATAGCCCTCAAATGCAAAGGCTCTAGACGCAAATATTGGTGTGAGAGCTAATTCAATAAGGAAACACTGCATGTTGGTGAAGGGCATATTGAAGAAGGATCAGCCGAGTGGTTCTTGTGGGAGAACAACTCCATTTGGCTCACTAACTTCACACACCATCAGGCTTCCCAGCAGCTCTCAAGGAAACTCAGTTTTCACACTCTATGCTTAGTGCGCTTTGAGTGCATTATCTAGGAATGAACCTGGTAGAGCATCCCACACAAACGAATGCTCCACATGCGGGTTTCACATGCCACCAACTCCATATTCACAGGCAACGTCAGCGCCATAGCCGTTTTCAGATAGCCCTCAATGCAAAGGCTCTAGGACGCAAATATTGGTGTGAGAGCTAATTCAATCAAGGAAACACTGCATGTTGGTGAAGGGCATATTGAAGAAGGATCAGCCAAGTGTTCTTGTGGGAGAACAACTCCATTTGGCTCAACTAACTTCACACACCATCAGGCTTCCAAGCAGCTCTCCAAGGAACTCAGTTTTCACACTCTATGCTTAGTGCTCTTTGAGTGCATTATCTAGAATGAACCTGGTAGAGCATCCCACACAAACGAATGCTCACATGCGGGTTTCACATGCCACCAACTCACATTCACAGGCAACTTCAGCGCCACAGCTGTTTTCAGATAGCCCTCAATGCAAAGGCTCTAGACGCAAATATTGGTGTGAGAGGTAATCAATCAAGGAAACACTGCATATTGGTGAAGGGCATATTGAAGAAGGATCAGCGAGTGGTTCTTGTGGAGAACAACTCCATTTGGCTCACTAACTTCACACACCATCAGGCTTCCAAGCAGCTCTCAAGGAAACTCAGTTTTCACACTCTATGCTTAGTGCCCTTTGAGTGCATTATCAAGGAATGAACCTGGAGAGCATCCCACACAAACGAATGCTCCACATGCGGGTTTCACATGCCACCAACTCCACATTCACAGGCAACTTCAGCGCCACAGCCGTTTTCAGATAGCCCTCAACGCAAAGGCTCTAGACGCAAATATTGGTGTGAGAGCTAATTCAATCAAGGAAACACTGCATGTTGGTGAAGGGCATATTGAAGAAGGATCAGCCAAGTGGTTCTTGTGGGAGAACAACTCCATTTGGCTCACTAACTTCACACACCATCAGGCTTCCAAGCAGCTCTCAAGGAAACTCAGTTTTCACACTATGCTTAGTGCCCTTTGAGTGCATTATCTAGGAATGAACCTGGTAGAGCATCCCACACAAACGAATGCTCCACATGCGGGTTTCACATGCCACCAACTCCACATTCACAGGCAACTTCAGCGCCACCGCCGTTTTCAGATAGCCCTCAATGCAAAGGCTCTAGACGCAAATATTGGTGTGAGAGCTAATTCAATCAGGAAACACTGCATGTTGGTGAAGGGCATATTGAAGAAGGATCAGCCAAGTGGTTCTTGTGGGAGAACAACTCCATTTGGCTCACTAACTTCACACACCATCAGGCTTCCAAGCAGCTCTCAAGGAAACTCAGTTTTCACACTCTATGCTTAGTGCCCTTTGAGTGCCTAGGACTGAAATGAAGCTTGGTGAGCATCCACACAAACGAATGCTCACACGCGGGTTTCACATGCCACCAACTCCATATTCACAGGCAACTTCAGCGCCACAGCCGTTTTCAGATAGCCCTCAATGCAAAGGCTCTAGACGCAAATATCGGTGTGAGAGCTAATTCAATCAAGGAAACACTGCATGTTGGTGAAGGGCATATTGAAGAAGGATCAGCCAAGTGGTTCTTGTGGAGAACAACTCCATTTGGCTCACTAACTTCACACACCATCAGGCTTCCAAGCAGCTCTCAAGGAAACTCACTTTTCACACTCTATGCTTAGTGCCCTTTGAGTGCATTATCTAGGAATGAACCTGGTAGAGCATACCACACAAACGAATGCTCCACATGCGGGTTTCACATGCCACCAACTCCACATTCACAGGCAACTTCAGCGCCACAGCCGTTTTCAGATAGCCCTCAATGCAAAGGCTCTAGACGCAAATATTGGTGTGAGAGCTAATCAGTGAAGGAAACACTGCATATTGGTGAAGGGCATATTGAAGAAGGATCAGCCGAGTGGTTCTTGTGGGAGAACAACTCCATTTGGCTCACTAACTTCACACACCATCAGCTTCCAAGCAGCTCTCAAGGAAACTCACTTTTCACACTCTATGCTTAGTGCCCTTTGAGTGCATTATCTAGGAATGAACCTGGTAGAGCATCCCACACAAACGAATGCTCCACATGCGGATTTCACATGCCACCAACTCCACATTCACAGGCAACTTCAGCGCCACAGCCGTTTTCAGATAGCCCTCAATGCAAAGGCTCTAGACGCAATTATTGGTGTGAGAGCTAATTCAGTGAAGGAAACACTGCATGTTGGTGAAGGGCATATTGAAGAAGGATCAGCCGAGTGGTTCTTGTGGGAGAACAACTCCATTTGGCTCACTAACTGCACACACCATCAGGCTCCAAGCAGCTCTCAAGGAAACTCAGTTTTCACACTCTATGCTTAGTGCCCTTTGAGTGCATTATCAAGGAATGAACCTGGTAGAGCATCCCACACAAACGAATGCTCACATGCGGGTTTCACATGCCACCAACTCCATATTCACAGGCAACTTCAGCGCCACAGCCGTTTTCAGATAGCCCTCAACGCAAAGGCTCTAGACGCAAATATTGGTGTGAGAGCTAATTCAATCAAGGAAACACTGCATGTTGGTGAAGGGCATATTGAAGAAGGATCAGGCCAAGTGGTTCTTGTGGGAGAACAACTCCATTTGGCTCACTAACTTCACACACCATCAGGCTTCCAAGCAGCTCTCAAGGAAACTCAGTTTTCACACTATGCTTAGTGCCCTTTGAGTGCATTATCTAGGAATGAACCTGGTAGAGCATCCTACACAAACGAATGCTCCACATGCGGATTTCACATGCCACCAACTCCACATTCACAGGCAACTTCAGCGCCACAGCCGTTTTCAGATAGCCCTCAATGCAAAGGCTCTAGACGCAAATATTGGTGTGAGAGCTAATTCAGTGAAGGAAACACTGCATATTGGTGAAGGGCATATGGAAGAAGGATCAGCCGAGTGGTTCTTGTGGGAGAACAACTCCATTTGGCTCACTAACTTCACACACCATCAGGCTTCCAAGCAGCTCTCAAGGAAACTCAGTTTTCACACTCTATGCTTAGTGCCCTTTGAGTGCCTAGGACTGAAATGAAGCTTGGTGAGCATCCCACACAAACGAATGCTCCCACATGCGGGTTTCACATGCCACCAACTCCACATTCACAGGCAACGTCAGCGCCACAGCCGTTTTCAGATAGCCCTCAATGCAAAGGCTCTAGACGCAAATATTGGTGTGAGAGCTAATTCAATCAAGGAAACACTGCATGTTGGTGAAGGGCATATTGAAGAAGGATCAGCCGAGTGGTTCTTGTGGGAGAACAACTCCGTTTGGCTCACTAACTTCACACACCATCAGGCTTCCAAGCAGCTCTCAAGGAAACTCAGTTTTCACACTCTATGCTTAGTGCCCTTTGAGTGCCTAGGACTGAAATGAAGCTTGGTAGAGCATCCCACACAAACGAATGCTCCACATGCGGGTTTCACATGCCACCAACTCCATATTCACAGGCAACTTCAGCGCCACAGCCGTTTTCAGATAGCCCTCAACGCAAAGGCTCTAGATGCAAATATTGGTGTGAGAGCTAATTCAATCAAGGAAACACTGCATGTTGGTGAAGGGCATATTGAAGAAGGACCAGCCAAGTGGTTCCTGTGGGAGAACAACTCCATTTGGCTCACTAACTTCACACACCATCAGGCTTCCAAGCAGCTCTCACGGAAACTCAGTTTTCACACTCTATGCTTAGTGCCCTTTGAGTGCATTATCTAGGAATGAACCTGGTAGAGCATCCACACAAACGAATGCTCCACATGCGGGTTTCACATGCCACCAACTCCATATTCACAGGCAACTTCAGCGCCACAGCCGTTTTCAGATAGCCCTCAATGCAAAGGCTCTAGACGCAAATATTGGTGTGAGAGCTAATTCAATCAAGGAAACACTGCATGTTGGTGAAGGGCATATTGAAGAAGGATCAGCCGAGTGGTTCTTGTGGGAGAACAACTCCATTTGGCTCACTAACTTCACACACCATCAGGCTTCCAAGCAGCTCTCAAGGAAACTCAGTTTTCACACTCTATGCTTAGAGCGCTTTGAGTGCATTATCTAGGAATGAACCTGGTAGAGCATCCCACACAAACGAATGCTCCACATGCGGGTTTCACATGCCACCAACTCCACATTCACAGGCAACTTCAGCGCCACAGCCGTTTTCAGATAGCCCTCAATGCAAAGGCTCTAGACGCAAATATTGGTGTGAGAGCTAATTCAATCAAGGAAACACTGCATGTTGGTGAAGGGCATATTGAAGAAGGATCAGCCAAGTGGTTCTTGTGGGAGAACAACTCCGTTTGGCTCACTAACTTCACACACCATCAGGCTTATAAGCAGCTCTCAAGGAAACTCAGTTTTCACACTATGCTTAGTGCCCTTTGAGTGCATTATCTAGGAATGAACCTGGTAGAGCATCCCACACAAACGAATGCTCCACATGCGGATTTCACATGCCACCAACTCCACATTCACAGGCAACTTCAGCGCCACAGCCGTTTTCAGATAGCCCTCAATGCAAAGGCTCTAGACGCAAATATTGGTGTGAGAGCTAATTCAATCAAGGAAACACTGCATGTTGGTGAAGGGCATATTGAAGAAGGATCAGCCGAGTGGTTCTTGTGGGAGAACAACTCCATTTGGCTCACTAACTTCACACACCATCAGGCTTCCAAGCAGCTCTCAAGGAAACTCAGTTTTCACACTCTATGCTTAGTTCGCTTTGAGTGCCTAGGACTGAAATGAAGCTTGGTGAGCATCCCACACAAACGAATGCTCCACATGCGGGTTTCACATGCCACCAACTCCACATTCACAGGCAACGTCAGCGCCACAGCCGTTTTCAGATAGCCCTCAATGCAAAGGCTCTAGACGCAAATATTGGTGTGAGAGCTAATTCAATCAAGGAAACACTGCATGTTGGTGAAGGGCATATTGAAGAAGGATCAGCCGAGTGGTTCTTGTGGGAGAACAACTCCGTTTGGCTCACTAACTTCACACACCATCAGGCTTCCAAGCAGCTCTCAAGGAAACTCAGTTTTCACACTCTATGCTTAGTGCCCTTTGAGTGCCTAGGACTGAAATGAAGCTTGGTAGAGCATCCCACACAAACGAATGCTCCACATGCGGGTTTCACATGCCACCAACTCCATATTCACAGGCAACTTCAGCGCCACAGCCGTTTTCAGATAGCCCTCAACGCAAAGGCTCTAGATGCAAATATTGGTGTGAGAGCTAATTCAATCAAGGAAACACTGCATGTTGGTGAAGGGCATATTGAAGAAGGACCAGCCAAGTGGTTCCTGTGGGAGAACAACTCCATTTGGCTCACTAACTTCACACACCATCAGGCTTCCAAGCAGCTCTCACGGAAACTCAGTTTTCACACTCTATGCTTAGTGCCCTTTGAGTGCATTATCTAGGAATGAACCTGGTAGAGCATCCCACACAAACGAATGCTCCACATGCGGGTTTCACATGCCACCAACTCCATATTCACAGGCAACTTCAGCGCCACAGCCGTTTTCAGATAGCCCTCAATGCAAAGGCTCTAGACGCAAATATTGGTGTGAGAGCTAATTCAATCAAGGAAACACTGCATGTTGGTGAAGGGCATATTGAAGAAGGATCAGCCGAGTGGTTCTTGTGGGAGAACAACTCCATTTGGCTCACTAACTTCACACACCATCAGGCTTCCAAGCAGCTCTCAAGGAAACTCAGTTTTCACACTCTATGCTTAGAGCGCTTTGAGTGCATTATCTAGGAATGAACCTGGTAGAGCATCCCACACAAACGAATGCTCCACATGCGGGTTTCACATGCCACCAACTCCACATTCACAGGCAACTTCAGCGCCACAGCCGTTTTCAGATAGCCTCAATGCAAAGGCTCTAGACGCAAATATTGGTGTGAGAGCTAATTCAATCAAGGAAACACTGCATGTTGGTGAAGGGCATATTGAAGAAGGATCAGCCAAGTGGTTCTTGTGGGAGAACAACTCCGTTTGGCTCACTAACTTCACACACCATCAGGCTTATAAGCAGCTCTCAAGGAAACTCAGTTTTCACACTATGCTTAGTGCCCTTTGAGTGCATTATCTAGGAATGAACCTGGTAGAGCATCCCACACAAACGAATGCTCCACATGCGGATTTCACATGCCACCACTCCACATTCACAGGCAACTTCAGCGCCACAGCCGTTTTCAGATAGCCCTCAATGCAAAGGCTCTAGACGCAAATATTGGTGTGAGAGCTAATTCAATCAAGGAAACACTGCATGTTGGTGAAGGGCATATTGAAGAAGGATCAGCCGAGTGGTTCTTGTGGGAGAACAACTCCATTTGGCTCACTAACTTCACACACCATCAGGCTTCCAAGCAGCTCTCAAGGAAACTCAGTTTTCACACTCTATGCTTAGTTCGCTTTGAGTGCCTAGGACTGAAATGAAGCTTGGTGAGCATCCCACACAAACGAATGCTCCACACGCGGGTTTCACATGCCACCAACTCCACATTCACAGGCAACTTCAGCGCCACAGCCGTTTTCAGATAGCCCTCAATGCAAAGGCTCTAGACGCAAATATGGTGTGAGAGCTAATTCAATCAAGGAAACACTGCATGTTGGTGAAAGGCATATTGAAGAAGGATCAGCCAAGTGGTTCTTGTGGGAGAACAACTCCGTTTGGCTCACTAACTTCACACACCATCAGGCTTCCAAGCAGCTCTCAAGGAAACTCAGTTTTCACACTATGCTTAGTGCTCTTTGAGTGCATTATCTAGGAATGAACCTGGTAGAGCATCCCACACAAACGAATGCTCCACATGCGGATTTCACATGCCACCAACTCCACATTCACAGGCAACTTCAGCGCCACAGCCGTTTTCAGATAGCCCTCAATGCAAAGGCTCTAGACGCAAATATTGGTGTGAGAGCTAATTCAGTGAAGGAAACACTGCATATTGGTGAAGGGCATATTGAAGAAGGATCAGCCGAGTGGTTCTTGTGGGAGAACAACTCCATTTGGCTCACTAACTTCACACACCATCAGGCTTCCAAGCAGCTCTCAAGGAAACTCAGTTTTCACACTCTATGCTTAGTGCCCTTTGAGTGCCTAGAACTGAAATGAAGCTTGGTGAGCATCCCACACAAACGAATGCTCCACATGCGGGTTTCACATGCCACCAACTCCACATTCACAGGCAACGTCAGCGCCACAGCCGTTTTCAGATAGCCCTCAATGCAAAGGCTCTAGACGCAAATATTGGTGTGAGAGCTAATTCAATCAAGGAAACACTGCATGTTGGTGAAGGGCATATTGAAGAAGGATCAGCCGAGTGGTTCTTGTGGGAGAACAACTCCATTTGGCTCACTAACTTCACACACCATCAGGCTTCCAAGCAGCTCTCAAGGAAACTCACTTTTCACACTCTATGCTTAGTGCCCTTTGAGTGCCTAGGACTGAAATGAAGCTTGGTGAGCATCCCACACAAACGAATGCTCCACATGCGGGTTTCACATGCCACCAACTCCCACATTCACAGGCAACGTCAGCGCCACAGCCGTTTTCAGATAGCCCTCAATGCAAAGGCTCTAGACGCAAATATTGGTGTGAGAGCTAATTCAATCAAGGAAACACTGCATGTTGGTGAAGGGCATATTGAAGAAGGATCAGCCGAGTGGTTCTGGTGGGAGAACAACTCCGTTTGGCTCACTAACTTCACACACCATCAGGCTTCCAAGCAGCTCTCAAGGAAACTCAGTTTTCACACTCTATGCTTAGTGCCCTTTGAGTGCCTAGGACTGAAATGAAGCTTGGTAGAGCATCCCACACAAACGAATGCTCCACATGCGGGTTTCACATGCCACCAACTCCATATTCACAGGCAACTTCAGCGCCACAGCCGTTTTCAGATAGCCCTCAACGCAAAGGCTCTAGATGCAAATATTGGTGTGAGAGCTAATTCAATCAAGGAAACACTGCATGTTGGTGAAGGGCATATTGAAGAAGGACCAGCCAAGTGGTTCCTGTGGGAGAACAACTCCATTTGGCTCACTAACTTCACACACCATCAGGCTTCCAAGCAGCTCTCAAGGAAACTCAGTTTTCACACTCTATGCTTAGTGCCCTTTGAGTGCATTATCTAGGAATGAACCTGGTAGAGCATCCCACACAAACGAATGCTCCACATGCGGGTTTCACATGCCACCAACTCCATATTCACAGGCAACGTCAGCGCCACAGCTGTTTTCAGATAGCCCTCAATGCAAAGGCTCTAGACGCAAATATTGGTGTGAGAGCTAATTCAATCAAGGAAACACTGCATGTTGGTGAAGGGCATATTGAAGAAGGATCAGCCAAGTGGTTCTTGTGGGAGAACAACTCCATTTGGCTCACTAACGTCACACACCATCAGGCTTCCAAGCAGCTCTCAAGGAAACTCAGTTTTCACACTCTATGCTTAGTGCTCTTTGAGTGCATTATCTAGGAATGAACCTGGTAGAGCATCCCACACAAACGAATGCTCCACATGCGGGTTTCACATGCCACCAACTCCACATTCACAGGCAACTTCAGCGCCACAGCCGTTTTCAGATAGCCCTCAATGCAAAGGCTCTAAACGCAAATATTGGTGTGAGAGCTAATTCAATCAAGGAAACACTGCATGTTGGTGAAGGGCATATTGAAGAAGGATCAGCCGAGTGGTTCTTGTGGGAGAACAACTCCATTTGGCTCACTAACTTCACACACCATCAGGCTTCCAAGCAGCTCTCAAGGAAACTCAGTTTTCACACTCTATGCTTAGTGCCCTTTGAGTGCATTATCTAGGAATGAACCTGGTAGAGCATCCCACACAAACGAATGCTCCACATGCGGGTTTCACATGCCAGCAACTCCACATTCACAGGCAACTTCAGCGCCACAGCCGTTTTCAGATAGCCCTCAATGCAAAGGCTCTAGACGCAAATATTGGTGTGAGAGCTAATTCAATCAAGGAAACACTGCATGTTGGTGAAGGGCATATTGAAGAAGGATCAGCCAAGTGGTTCTTGTGGGAGAACAACTCCGTTTGGCTCACTAACTTCACACACCATCAGGCTTATAAGCAGCTCTCAAGGAAACTCAGTTTTCACACTATGCTTAGTGCCCTTTGAGTGCATTATCTAGGAATGAACCTGGTAGAGCATCCCACACAAACGAATGCTCCACATGCGGATTTCACATGCCACCAACTCCACATTCACAGGCAACTTCAGCGCCACAGCCGTTTTCAGATAGCCCTCAATGCAAAGGCTCTAGACGCAAATATTGGTGTGAGAGCTAATTCAATCAAGGAAACACTGCATGTTGGTGAAGGGCATATTGAAGAAGGATCAGCCGAGTGGTTCTTGTGGGAGAACAACTCCATTTGGCTCACTAACTTCACACACCATCAGGCTTCCAAGCAGCTCTCAAGGAAACTCAGTTTTCACACTCTATGCTTAGTGCCCTTTGAGTGCCTAGGACTGAAATGAAGCTTGGTGAGCATCCCACACAAACGAATGCTCCACATGCGGGTTTCACATGCCACCAACTCCACATTCACAGCAACTTCAGCGCCACAGCCGTTTTCAGATAGCCCTCAATGCAAAGGCTCTAGACGCAAATATTGGTGTGAGAGCTAATTCAATCAAGGAAACACTGCATGTTGGTGAAGGGCATATTGAAGAAGGATCAGCCGAGTGGTTCTTGTGGGAGAACAACTCCGTTTGGCTCACTAACTTCACACACCATCAGGCTTCCAAGCAGCTCTCAAGGAAACTCAGTTTTCACACTCTATGCTTAGTGCCCTTTGAGTGCCTAGGACTGAAATGAAGCTTGGTAGAGCATCCCACACAAACGAATGCTCCACATGCGGGTTTCACATGCCACCAACTCCGTATTCACAGGCAACTTCAGCGCCACAGCCGTTTTCAGATAGCCCTCAATGCAAAGGCTCTAGATGCAAATATTGGTGTGAGAGCTAATTCAATCAAGGAAACACTGCATGTTGGTGAAGGGCATATTGAAGAAGGATCAGCCAAGTGGTTCTTGTGGGAGAACAACTCCGTTTGGCTCACTAACTTCACACACCATCAGGCTTCCAAGCAGCTCTCAAGGAAACTCAGTTTTCACACTCTATGCTTAGTGCTCTTTGAGTGCATTATCTAGGAATGAACCTGGTAGAGCATCCCACACAAACGAATGCTCCACATGCGGGTTTCACATGCCACCAACTCCACATTCACAGGCAACGTCAGCGCCACAGCTGTTTTCAGATAGCCCTCAATGCAAAGGCTCTAGACGCAAATATTGGTGTGAGAGCTAATTCAATCAAGGAAACACTGCATGTTGGTGAAGGGCATATTGAAGAAAGATCAGCCAAGTGGTTCTTGTGGGAGAACAAATCCATTTGGCTCACTAACTTCACACACCATCAGGCTTCCAAGCAGCTCTCAAGGAAACTCAGTTTTCACACTCTATGCTTAGTGCTCTTTGATTGCATTATCTAGGAATGAACCTGGTAGAGCATACCACACAAACGAATGCTCCACATGCGGGTTTCACATGCCACCAACTCCACATTCACAGGCAACTTCAGCGCCACAGCCGTTTTCAGATAGCCCTCAATGCAAAGGCTCTAGACGCAAATATTGGTGTGAGAGCTAATTCAATCAAGGAAACACTGCATGTTGGTGAAGGGCATATTGAAGAAGGATCAGCCGAGTGGTTCTTGTGGGAGAACAACTCCATTTGGCTCACTAACTTCACACACCATCAGGCTTCCAAGCAGCTCTCAAGGAAACTCAGTTTTCACACTCTATGCTTAGTGCGCTTTGAGTGCATTATCTAGGAATGAACCTGGTAGAGCATCCCACACAAACGAATGCTCCACATGCGGGTTTCACATGCCACCAACTCCACATTCACAGGCAACTTCAGCGCCACAGCTGTTTTCAGATAGCCCTCAATGCAAAGGCTCTAGACGCAAATATTGGTGTGAGAGCTAATTCAATCAAGGAAACACTGCATGTTGGTGAAGCGCATATTGAAGAAGGATCAGCCAAGTGGTTCTTGTGGGAGAACAAATCCATTTGGCTCACTAACTTCACACACCATCAGGCTTCCAAGCAGCTCTCAAGGAAACTCAGTTTTCACACTCTATGCTTAGTGCCCTTTGAGTGCATTATCTAGGAATGAACCTGGTAGAGCATCCCACACAAACGAATGCTCCACATGCGGGTTTCACATGCCACCAACTCCATATTCACAGGCAACTTCAGCGCCACAGCCGTTTTCAGATAGCCCTCAACGCAAAGGCTCTAGATGCAAATATTGGTGTGAGAGCTAATTCAATCAAGGAAACACTGCATGTTGGTGAAGGGCATATTGAAGAAGGACCAGCCAAGTGGTTCCTGTGGGAGAACAACTCCATTTGGCTCACTAACTTCACACACCATCAGGCTTCCAAGCAGCTCTCAAGGAAACTCAGTTTTCACACTCTATGCTTAGTGCCCTTTGAGTGCATTATCTAGGAATGAACCTGGTAGAGCATCCCACACAAACGAATGCTCCACATGCGGGTTTCACATGCCACCAACTCCATATTCACAGGCAACGTCAGCGCCACAGCTGTTTTCAGATAGCCCTCAATGCAAAGGCTCTAGACGCAAATATTGGTGTGAGAGCTAATTCAATCAAGGAAACACTGCATGTTGGTGAAGGGCATATTGAAGAAGGATCAGCCAAGTGGTTCTTGTGGGAGAACAACTCCATTTGGCTCACTAACGTCACACACCATCAGGCTTCCAAGCAGCTCTCAAGGAAACTCAGTTTTCACACTCTATGCTTAGTGCTCTTTGAGTGCATTATCTAGGAATGAACCTGGTAGAGCATCCCACACAAACGAATGCTCCACATGCGGGTTTCACATGCCACCAACTCCACATTCACAGGCAACTTCAGCGCCACAGCCGTTTTCAGATAGCCCTCAATGCAAAGGCTCTAAACGCAAATATTGGTGTGAGAGCTAATTCAATCAAGGAAACACTGCATGTTGGTGAAGGGCATATTGAAGAAGGATCAGGCGAGTGGTTCTTGTGGGAGAACAACTCCATTTGGCTCACTAACTTCACACACCATCAGGCTTCCAAGCAGCTCTCAAGGAAACTCAGTTTTCACACTCTATGCTTAGTGCGCTTTGAGTGCATTATCTAGGAATGAACCTGGTAGAGCATCCCACACAAACGAATGCTCCACATGCGGGTTTCACATGCCAGCAACTCCACATTCACAGGCAACTTCAGCGCCACAGCCGTTTTCAGATAGCCCTCAATGCAAAGGCTCTAGACGCAAATATTGGTGTGAGAGCTAATTCAATCAAGGAAACACTGCATGTTGGTGAAGGGCATATTGAAGAAGGATCAGCCAAGTGGTTCTTGTGGGAGAACAACTCCGTTTGGCTCACTAACTTCACACACCATCAGGCTTATAAGCAGCTCTCAAGGAAACTCAGTTTTCACACTATGCTTAGTGCCCTTTGAGTGCATTATCTAGGAATGAACCTGGTAGAGCATCCCACACAAACGAATGCTCCACATGCGGATTTCACATGCCACCAACTCCACATTCACAGGCAACTTCAGCGCCACAGCCGTTTTCAGATAGCCCTCAATGCAAAGGCTCTAGACGCAAATATTGGTGTGAGAGCTAATTCAATCAAGGAAACACTGCATGTTGGTGAAGGGCATATTGAAGAAGGATCAGCCGAGTGGTTCTTGTGGGAGAACAACTCCATTTGGCTCACTAACTTCACACACCATCAGGCTTCCAAGCAGCTCTCAAGGAAACTCAGTTTTCACACTCTATGCTTAGTGCCCTTTGAGTGCCTAGGACTGAAATGAAGCTTGGTGAGCATCCCACACAAACGAATGCTCCACATGCGGGTTTCACATGCCACCAACTCCACATTCACAGCAACTTCAGCGCCACAGCCGTTTTCAGATAGCCCTCAATGCAAAGGCTCTAGACGCAAATATTGGTGTGAGAGCTAATTCAATCAAGGAAACACTGCATGTTGGTGAAGGGCATATTGAAGAAGGATCAGCCGAGTGGTTCTTGTGGGAGAACAACTCCGTTTGGCTCACTAACTTCACACACCATCAGGCTTCCAAGCAGCTCTCAAGGAAACTCAGTTTTCACACTCTATGCTTAGTGCCCTTTGAGTGCCTAGGACTGAAATGAAGCTTGGTAGAGCATCCCACACAAACGAATGCTCCACATGCGGGTTTCACATGCCACCAACTCCGTATTCACAGGCAACTTCAGCGCCACAGCCGTTTTCAGATAGCCCTCAATGCAAAGGCTCTAGATGCAAATATTGGTGTGAGAGCTAATTCAATCAAGGAAACACTGCATGTTGGTGAAGGGCATATTGAAGAAGGATCAGCCAAGTGGTTCTTGTGGGAGAACAACTCCGTTTGGCTCACTAACTTCACACACCATCAGGCTTCCAAGCAGCTCTCAAGGAAACTCAGTTTTCACACTCTATGCTTAGTGCTCTTTGAGTGCATTATCTAGGAATGAACCTGGTAGAGCATCCCACACAAACGAATGCTCCACATGCGGGTTTCACATGCCACCAACTCCACATTCACAGGCAACGTCAGCGCCACAGCTGTTTTCAGATAGCCCTCAATGCAAAGGCTCTAGACGCAAATATTGGTGTGAGAGCTAATTCAATCAAGGAAACACTGCATGTTGGTGAAGGGCATATTGAAGAAAGATCAGCCAAGTGGTTCTTGTGGGAGAACAAATCCATTTGGCTCACTAACTTCACACACCATCAGGCTTCCAAGCAGCTCTCAAGGAAACTCAGTTTTCACACTCTATGCTTAGTGCTCTTTGATTGCATTATCTAGGAATGAACCTGGTAGAGCATACCACACAAACGAATGCTCCACATGCGGGTTTCACATGCCACCAACTCCACATTCACAGGCAACTTCAGCGCCACAGCCGTTTTCAGATAGCCCTCAATGCAAAGGCTCTAGACGCAAATATTGGTGTGAGAGCTAATTCAATCAAGGAAACACTGCATGTTGGTGAAGGGCATATTGAAGAAGGATCAGCCGAGTGGTTCTTGTGGGAGAACAACTCCATTTGGCTCACTAACTTCACACACCATCAGGCTTCCAAGCAGCTCTCAAGGAAACTCAGTTTTCACACTCTATGCTTAGTGCCCTTTGAGTGCATTATCTAGGAATGAACCTGGTAGAGCATCCCACACAAACGAATGCTCCACATGCGGGTTTCACATGCCACCAACTCCACATTCACAGGCAACTTCAGCGCCACAGCTGTTTTCAGATAGCCCTCAATGCAAAGGCTCTAGACGCAAATATTGGTGTGAGAGCTAATTCAATCAAGGAAACACTGCATGTTGGTGAAGCGCATATTGAAGAAGGATCAGCCAAGTGGTTCTTGTGGGAGAACAAATCCATTTGGCTCACTAACTTCACACACCATCAGGCTTCGAAGCAGCTCTCAAGGAAACTCAGTTTTCACACTCTATGCTTAGTGCCCTTTGAGTGCATTATCTAGGAATGAACCTGGTAGAGCATCCCACACAAACGAATGCTCCACATGCGGGTTTCACATGCCACCAACTCCATATTCACAGGCAACTTCAGCGCCACAGCCGTTTTCAGATAGCCCTCAACGCAAAGGCTCTAGATGCAAATATTGGTGTGAGAGCTAATTCAATCAAGGAAACACTGCATGTTGGTGAAGGGCATATTGAAGAAGGACCAGCCAAGTGGTTCCTGTGGGAGAACAACTCCATTTGGCTCACTAACTTCACACACCATCAGGCTTCCAAGCAGCTCTCAAGGAAACTCAGTTTTCACACTCTATGCTTAGTGCCCTTTGAGTGCATTATCTAGGAATGAACCTGGTAGAGCATCCCACACAAACGAATGCTCCACATGCGGGTTTCACATGCCACCAACTCCATATTCACAGGCAACGTCAGCGCCACAGCTGTTTTCAGATAGCCCTCAATGCAAAGGCTCTAGACGCAAATATTGGTGTGAGAGCTAATTCAATCAAGGAAACACTGCATGTTGGTGAAGGGCATATTGAAGAAGGATCAGCCAAGTGGTTCTTGTGGGAGAACAACTCCATTTGGCTCACTAACGTCACACACCATCAGGCTTCCAAGCAGCTCTCAAGGAAACTCAGTTTTCACACTCTATGCTTAGTGCTCTTTGAGTGCATTATCTAGGAATGAACCTGGTAGAGCATCCCACACAAACGAATGCTCCACATGCGGGTTTCACATGCCACCAACTCCACATTCACAGGCAACTTCAGCGCCACAGCCGTTTTCAGATAGCCCTCAATGCAAAGGCTCTAAACGCAAATATTGGTGTGAGAGCTAATTCAATCAAGGAAACACTGCATGTTGGTGAAGGGCATATTGAAGAAGGATCAGCCGAGTGGTTCTTGTGGGAGAACAACTCCATTTGGCTCACTAACTTCACACACCATCAGGCTTCCAAGCAGCTCTCAAGGAAACTCAGTTTTCACACTCTATGCTTAGTGCGCTTTGAGTGCATTATCTAGGAATGAACCTGGTAGAGCATCCCACACAAACGAATGCTCCACATGCGGGTTTCACATGCCAGCAACTCCACATTCACAGGCAACTTCAGCGCCACAGCCGTTTTCAGATAGCCCTCAATGCAAAGGCTCTAGACGCAAATATTGGTGTGAGAGCTAATTCAATCAAGGAAACACTGCATGTTGGTGAAGGGCATATTGAAGAAGGATCAGCCAAGTGGTTCTTGTGGGAGAACAACTCCGTTTGGCTCACTAACTTCACACACCATCAGGCTTATAAGCAGCTCTCAAGGAAACTCAGTTTTCACACTATGCTTAGTGCCCTTTGAGTGCATTATCTAGGAATGAACCTGGTAGAGCATCCCACACAAACGAATGCTCCACATGCGGATTTCACATGCGACCAACTCCACATTCACAGGCAACTTCAGCGCCACAGCCGTTTTCAGATAGCCCTCAATGCAAAGGCTCTAGACGCAAATATTGGTGTGAGAGCTAATTCAATCAAGGAAACACTGCATGTTGGTGAAGGGCATATTGAAGAAGGATAAGCCGAGTGGTTCTTGTGGGAGAACAACTCCATTTGGCTCACTAACTTCACACACCATCAGGCTTCCAAGCAGCTCTCAAGGAAACTCAGTTTTCACACTCTATGCTTAGTGCCCTTTGAGTGCCTAGGACTGAAATGAAGCTTGGTGAGCATCCCACACAAACGAATGCTCCACATGCGGGTTTCACATGCCACCAACTCCACATTCACAGCAACTTCAGCGCCACAGCCGTTTTCAGATAGCCCTCAATGCAAAGGCTCTAGACGCAAATATTGGTGTGAGAGCTAATTCAATCAAGGAAACACTGCCTGTTGGTGAAGGGCATATTGAAGAAGGATCAGCCGAGTGGTTCTTGTGGGAGAACAACTCCGTTTGGCTCAATAACTTCACACACCATCAGGCTTCCAAGCAGCTCTCAAGGAAACTCAGTTTTCACACTCTATGCTTAGTGCCCTTTGAGTGCCTAGGACTGAAATGAAGCTTGGTAGAGCATCCCACACAAACGAATGCTCCACATGCGGGTTTCACATGCCACCAACTCCGTATTCACAGGCAACTTCAGCGCCACAGCCGTTTTCAGATAGCCCTCAATGCAAAGGCTCTAGACGCAAATATTGGTGTGAGAGCTAATTCAATCAAGGAAACACTGCATGTTGGTGAAGGGCATATTGAAGAAGGATCAGCCAAGTGGTTCTTGTGGGAGAACAACTCCGTTTGGCTCACTAACTTCACACACCATCAGGCTTCCAAGCAGCTCTCAAGGAAACTCAGTTTTCACACTCTATGCTTAGTGCTCTTTGAGTGCATTATCTAGGAATGAACCTGGTAGAGCATCCCACACAAACGAATGCTCCACATGCGGGTTTCACATGCCACCAACTCCATATTCATAGGCAACTTCAGCGCCACAGCTGTTTTCAGATAGCCCTCAATGCAAATGCTCTAGACGCAAATATTGGTGTGAGAGCTAATTCAATCAAGGAAACACTGCATGTTGGTGAAGGGCATATTGAAGAAGGATCAGCCGAGTGGTTCTTGTGGGAGAACAACTCCATTTGGCTCACTAACTTCTCACACCATCAGGCTTCCAAGCAGCTCTCAAGGAAACTCAGTTTTCACACTCTATGCTTAGTGCGCTTTGAGTGCATTATATAGGAATGAACCTGGTAGAGCATCCCACACAAACGAATGCTCCACATGCGGGTTTCACATGCCACCAACTCCACATTCACAGGCAACTTCAGCGCCACAGCTGTTTTCAGATAGCCCTCAATGCAAAGGCTCTAGACGCAAATATTGGTGTGAGAGCTAATTCAATCAAGGAAACACTGCATGTTGGTGAAGGGCATATTGAAGAAGGATCAGCCAAGTGGTTCTTGTGGGAGAACAACTCCATTTGGCTCACTAACTTCACACACCATCAGGCTTCCAAGCAGCTCTCAAGGAAACTCAGTTTTCACACTATGCTTAGTGCCCTTTGAGTGCATTATCTAGGAATGAACCTGGTAGAGCATCCCACACAAACGAACGCTCCACATGCGGATTTCACATGCCACCAACTCCACATTCACAGGCAACTTCAGCGCCACAGCCGTTTTCAGATAGCCCTCAGTGCAAAGGCTCTAGACGCAAATATTGGTGTGAGAGCTAATTCAATCAAGGAAACACTGCATGTTGGTGAAGGGCATATAGAAGAAGGATCAGCCGAGTGGTTCTTGTGGGAGAACAACTCCATTTGGCTCACTAACTTCACACACCATCAGGCTTCCAAGCAGCTCTCAAGGAAACTCAGTTTTCACACTCTATGCTTAGTGCCCTTTGAGTGCCTAGGACTGAAATGAAGCTTGGTGAGCATCCCACACAAACGAATGCTCCACATGCGGGTTTCACATGCCACCAACTCCACATTCACAGCAACTTCAGCGCCACAGCCGTTTTCAGATAGCCCTCAATGCAAAGGCTCTAGACGCAAATATTGGTGTGAGAGCTAATTCAATCAAGGAAACACTGCATGTTGGTGAAGGGCATATTGAAGAAGGATCAGCCGAGTGGTTCTTGTGGGAGAACAACTCCGTTTGGCTCACTAACTTCACACACCATCAGGCTTCCAAGCAGCTCTCAAGGAAACTCAGTTTTCACATTCTATGCTTAGTGCCCTTTGAGTGCCTAGGACTGAAATGAAGCTTGGTAGAGCATCCCACACAAACGAATGCTCCACATGCGGGTTTCACATGCCACCAACTCCATACTTACAGGCAACTTCAGCGCCACAGCCGTTTTCAGATAGCCCTCAATGCAAAGGCTCTAAACGCAAATATTGGTGTGAGAGCTAATTCAATCAAGGAAACACTGCATGTTGGTGAAGGGCATATTGAAGAAGGATCAGCCAGGTGGTTCTTGTGGGAGAACAACTCCATTTGGCTCACTAACTTCACACACCATCAGGCTTCCAAGCAGCTCTCAAGGAAACTCAGTTTTCACACTCTATGCTTAGTGCCCTTTGAGTGCATTATCTAGGAATGAACCTGGTAGAGCATCCCACATAAACGAATGCTCCACATGCGGGTTTCACATGCCACCAACTCCATATTCACAGGCAACTTCAGCGCCATAGCCGTTTTCAGATAGCCCTCAATGCAAAGGCTCTAGACGCAAATATTGGTGTGAGAGCTAATTCAATCAAGGAAACACTGCATGTTGGTGAAGGGCATATTGAAGAAGGATCAGCCAAGTGGTTCTTGTGGGAGAACAACTCCATTTGGCTCACTAACTTTACACACCATCAGGCTTCCAAGCAGCTCTCAAGGAAACTCAGTTTTCACACACTATGCTTAGTGCTCTTTGAGTGCATTATCTAGGAATGAACCTGGTAGAGCATCCCACACAAACGAATGCTCCACATGCGGGTTTCACATGCCACCAACTCCACATTCACAGGCAACTTCAGCGCCACAGCCGTTTTCAGATAGCCCTCAATGCAAAGGCTCTAGACGCAAATATTGGTGTGAGAGCTAATTCAGTCAAGGAAACACTGCATGTTGTTGAAGGGCATATTGAAGAAGGATCAGCCGAGTGGTTCTTGTGGGAGAACAACTCCATTTGGCTCACTAACTTCACACACCATCAGGCTTCCAAGCAGCTCTCAAGGAAACTCAGTTTTCACACTCTATGCTTAGTGCCCTTTGAGTGCATTATCTAGGAAATAACCTATTAGAGCATCCCACACAAATGAATGCTCCACATGCGGGTTTCACATGCCACCAACTCCACATTCACAGGCATCTTCAGCGCCACAGCCGTTTTCAGATAGCCCTCAATGCAAAGGCTCTAGACGCAAATATTGGTGTGAGAGCTAATTCAATCAAGGAAACACTGCATGTTGGTGAAGGGCATAATGAAGAAGGATCAGCCGAGTGGTTCTTGTGGGAGAACAACTCCATTTGGCTCACTAACTTCACACACCATCAGGCTTCCAAGCAGCTCTCAAGGAAACTCAGTTTTCACACTATGCTTAGTGCCCTTTGAGAGCCTAGGACTGAAATGAAGCTTCGTGAGCATCCCACACAAACGAATGCTCCACATGCGGGTTTCACATGCCACCAACTCCACATTCTCAGGCAACTTCAGTGCCACAGCCGTTTTCAGATAGCCCTCAATGCAAAGGCTCTAGATGCAAATATTGGTGTGAGAGCTAATTCAATCAAGGAAACACTGCATGTTGGTGAAGGGCATATTGAAGAAGGATCAGCCGAGTGGTTCTTGTGGGAGAACAACTCCATTTGGCTCACTAACTTCACACACCATCAGGCTTCCAAGCAGCTCTCAAGGAAACTCAGTTTTCACACTCTATGCTTAGTGCGCTTTGAGTGCCTAGGACGGAAATGAAGCTTGGTGAGCATCCCACACAAACGAATGCTCCACATGCGTGTTTCACATGCCAGCAACTCCACATTCACAGGCAACTTCAGCGCCACAGCCGTTTTCAGATAGCCCTCAACGCAAAGGCTCTAGACGCAAATATTGGTGTGAGAGCTAATTCAATCAAGGAAACACTGCATGTTGGTGAAGGGCATATGGAAGAAGGATCAGCCAAGTGGTTCTTGTGGGAGAAAAACTCCATTTGGCTCACTAACTTCACACACCATCAGGCTTCCAAGCAGCTCTCAAGGAAACTCAGTTTTCACACTCTATGCTTAGTTCGCTTTGAGTGCCTAGGACTGAAATGAAGCTTGGTGAGCATCCCACACAAACGAATGCTCCACATGCGGGTTTCACATGCCACCAACTCGACATTCACAGGCAACTTCAGCGCCACAGCCGTTTTCAGATAGCCCTCAATGCAAAGGCTCTAGACGCAAATATTGGTGTGAGAGCTAATTCAATCAAGGAAACACTGCATGTTGGTGAAGGGCATATTGAAGAAGGATCAGCCTAGTGGTTCTTGTGGGAGAACAACTCCATTTGGCTCACTAACTTCACACACCATCAGGCTTCCAAGCAGCTCTCAAGGAAACTCAGTTTTCACACTATGCTTAGTGCCCTTTGAGTGCATTATCTAGGAATGAACCTGGTAGAGCATCCCACACAAACGAATGCTCCACATGCGGGTTTCACATGCCATCAACTCCACATTCTCAGGCAACGTCATCGCCACCGCCGTTTTCAGATAGCCCTCAATACAAAGGCTCTAGACGCAAATATTGGTGTGAGAGCTAATTCAATCAAGGAAACACTGCATGTTGGTGAAGGGCGTATAGAAGAAGGATCAGCCGAGTGGTTCTTGTGGGAGAACAACTCCATTTGGCTCACTAACTTCACACACCATCAGGCTTCCAAGCAGCTCTCAAGGAAACTCAGTTTTCACACTCTATGCTTAGTGCCCTTTGAGTGCCTAATACTGAAATGAAGCTTGGTGAGCATCCCACACAAACGAATGCTCCACATGCGGGTTTCACATGCCACCAACTCCACATTCACAGCAACTTCAGCGCCACAGCCGTTTTCAGATAGCCCTCAATGCAAAGGCTCTAGACGCAAATATTGGTGTGAGAGCTAATTCAATCAAGGAAACACTGCATGTTGGTGAAGGGCATATTGAAGAAGGATCAGCCGAGTGGTTCTTGTGGGAGAACAACTCCGTTTGGCTCACTAACTTCACACACCATCAGGCTTCCAAGCAGCTCTCAAGGAAACTCAGTTTTCACATTCTATGCTTAGTGCCCTTTGAGTGCCTAGGACTGAAATGAAGCTTGGTAGAGCATCCCACACAAACGAATGCTCCACATGCGGGTTTCACATGCCACCAACTCCATACTTACAGGCAACTTCAGCGCCACAGCCGTTTTCAGATAGCCCTCAATGCAAAGGCTCTAGATGCAAATATTGGTGTGAGAGCTAATTCAATCAAGGAAACACTGCATGTTGGTGAAGGGCATATTGAAGAAGGATCAGCCAGGTGGTTCTTGTGGGAGAACAACTCCATTTGGCTCACTAACTTCACACACCATCAGGCTTCCAAGCAGCTCTCAAGGAAACTCAGTTTTCACACTCTATGCTTAGTGCCCTTTGAGTGCATTATCTAGGAATGAACCTGGTAGAGCATCCCACATAAACGAATGCTCCACATGCGGGTTTCACATGCCACCAACTCCATATTCACAGGCAACTTCAGCGCCATAGCCGTTTTCAGATAGCCCTCAATGCAAAGGCTCTAGACGCAAATATTGGTGTGAGAGCTAATTCAATCAAGGAAACACTGCATGTTGGTGAAGGGCATATTGAAGAAGGATCAGCCAAGTGGTTCTTGTGGGAGAACAACTCCATTTGGCTCACTAACTTTACACACCATCAGGCTTCCAAGCAGCTCTCAAGGAAACTCAGTTTTCACACACTATGCTTAGTGCTCTTTGAGTGCATTATCTAGGAATGAACCTGGTAGAGCATCCCACACAAACGAATGCTCCACATGCGGGTTTCACATGCCACCAACTCCACATTCACAGGCAACTTCAGCGCCACAGCCGTTTTCAGATAGCCCTCAATGCAAAGGCTCTAGACGCAAATATTGGTGTGAGAGCTAATTCAGTCAAGGAAACACTGCATGTTGGTGAAGGGCATATTGAAGAAGGATCAGCCGAGTGGTTCTTGTGGGAGAACAACTCCATTTGGCTCACTAACTTCACACACCATCAGGCTTCCAAGCAGCTCTCAAGGAAACTCAGTTTTCACACTCTATGCTTAGTGCCCTTTGAGTGCATTATCTAGGAAATAACCTATTAGAGCATCCCACACAAATGAATGCTCCACATGCGGGTTTCACATGCCACCAACTCCACATTCACAGGCATCTTCAGCGCCACAGCCGTTTTCAGATAGCCCTCAATGCAAAGGCTCTAGACGCAAATATTGGTGTGAGAGCTAATTCAATCAAGGAAACACTGCATGTTGGTGAAGGGCATAATGAAGAAGGATCAGCCGAGTGGTTCTTGTGGGAGAACAACTCCATTTGGCTCACTAACTTCACACACCATCAGGCTTCCAAGCAGCTCTCAAGGAAACTCAGTTTTCACACTATGCTTAGTGCCCTTTGAGAGCCTAGGACTGAAATGAAGCTTCGTGAGCATCCCACACAAACGAATGCTCCACATGCGGGTTTCACATGCCACCAACTCCACATTCTCAGGCAACTTCAGTGCCACAGCCGTTTTCAGATAGCCCTCAATGCAAAGGCTCTAGATGCAAATATTGGTGTGAGAGCTAATTCAATCAAGGAAACACTGCATGTTGGTGAAGGGCATATTGAAGAAGGATCAGCCGAGTGGTTCTTGTGGGAGAACAATTCCATTTGGCTCACTAACTTCACACACCATCAGGCTTCCAAGCAGCTCTCAAGGAAACTCAGTTTTCACACTCTATGCTTAGTGCGCTTTGAGTGCCTAGGACGGAAATGAAGCTTGGTGAGCATCCCACACAAACGAATGCTCCACATGCGTGTTTCACATGCCAGCAACTCCACATTCACAGGCAACTTCAGCGCCACAGCCGTTTTCAGATAGCCCTCAACGCAAAGGCTCTAGACGCAAATATTGGTGTGAGAGCTAATTCAATCAAGGAAACACTGCATGTTGGTGAAGGGCATATGGAAGAAGGATCAGCCAAGTGGTTCTTGTGGGAGAAAAACTCCATTTGGCTCACTAACTTCACACACCATCAGGCTTCCAAGCAGCTCTCAAGGAAACTCAGTTTTCACACTCTATGCTTAGTTCGCTTTGAGTGCCTAGGACTGAAATGAAGCTTGGTGAGCATCCCACACAAACGAATGCTCCACATGCGGGTTTCACATGCCACCAACTCCACATTCACAGGCAACTTCAGCGCCACAGCCGTTTTCAGATAGCCCTCAATGCAAAGGCTCTAGACGCAAATATTGGTGTGAGAGCTAATTCAATCAAGGAAACACTGCATGTTGGTGAAGGGCATATTGAAGAAGGATCAGCCAAGTGGTTCTTGTGGGAGAACAACTCCATTTGGCTCACTAACTTCACACACCATCAGGCTTCCAAGCAGCTCTCAAGGAAACTCAGTTTTCACACTATGCTTAGTGCCCTTTGAGTGCATTATCTAGGAATGAACCTGGTAGAGCATCCCACACAAACGAATGCTCCACATGCGGGTTTCACATGCCATCAACTCCACATTCTCAGGCAACGTCATCGCCACCGCCGTTTTCAGATAGCCCTCAATACAAAGGCTCTAGACGCAAATATTGGTGTGAGAGCTAATTCAATCAAGGAAACACTGCATGTTGGTGAAGGGCATATTGAAGAAGGATCAGCCGAGTGGTTCTTGTGGGAGAACAACTCCATTTGGCTCACTAACTTCACACACCATCAGGCTTCCAAGCAGCTCTCAAGGAAACTCAGTTTTCACACTCTATGCTTAGTGCCCTTTGAGTGCCTAGGACTGAAATGAAGCTTGGTGAGCATCCCACACAAACGAATGCTCCACATGCGGGTTTCACATGCCACCAACTCCACATTCTCAGGCAACGTCAGCGCCACAGCCGTTTTCAGATAGCCCTCAATGCAAAGGCTCTAGACGCAAATATTGGTGTGAGAGCTAATTCAATCAAGGAAACACTGCATGTTGGTGAAGGGCATATTGAAGAAGGATCAGCCGAGTGGTTCTTGTGGGAGAACAACTCCGTTTGGCTCACTAACTTCACACACCATCAGGCTTCCAAGCAGCTCTCAAGGAAACTCAGTTTTCACACTCTATGCTTAGTGCCCTTTGAGTGCATTATCAAGGAATGAACCTGGTAGAGCATCCCACACAAACGAATGCTCCACATGCGGGTTTCACATGCCACCAACTCCTCATTCACAGGCAACTTCAGCGCCACAGCCGTTTTCAGATGGCCCTCAATGCAAAGGCTCTAGACGCAAATATTGGTGTGAGAGCTAATTCAGTGAAAGGAAACACTGCATGTTGGTGAAGGGCATATTGAAGAAGGATCAGCCAAGTGGTTCTTGTGGGAGAACAACTCCATTTGGCTCACTAACTTCACACACCATCAGGCTTCCAAGCAGCTCTCAAGGAAACTCAGTTTTCACACTCTATGCTTAGTGCCCTTTGAGTGCATTATCTAGGAATGAACTTGGTAGAGCATCCCACACAAACGAATGCTCCACATGCGGGTTTCACATGCCACCAACTCCACATTCACAGGCAACTTCAGCGCCACAGCAGTTTTCAGATAGCCCTCAATGCAAAGGCTCTAGACGCAAATATTGGTGTGAGAGCTAATTCAATCAAGGAAACACTGCATGTTGGTGAAGGGCATATTGAAGAAGGATCAGTCGAGTGGTTCTTGTGGGAGAGCAATTCCATTTGGCTCACTAACTTCACACACCATCAGGCTTCCAAGCAGCTCTCAAGGAAACTCAGTTTTCACACTCTATGCTTAGTTCGCTTTGAGTGCCTAGGACTGAAATGAAGCTTGGTGAGCATCCCACACAAACGAATGCTCCACATGCGGGTTTCACATGCCACCAACTCCACATTCACAGGCAACTTCAGCGCCACAGCCGTTTTCAGATAGCCCTCAACGCAAAGGCTCTAGACGCAAATATTGGTGTGAGAGCTAATTCAATCAAGGAAACACTGCATGTTGGTGAAGGGCATATTGAAGAAGGATCAGCCAAGTGGTTCTTGTGGGAGAACAACTCCGTTTGGCTCACTAACTTCACACACCATCAGGCTTCCAAGCAGCTCTCAAGGAAACTCAGTTTTCACACTATGCTTAGTGCCCTTTGAGTGCATTATCTAGGAATGAACCTGGTAGAGCATCCCACACAAACGAATGCTCCACATGCGGGTTTCACATGCCACCAACTCCACATTCACAGGCAACTTCAGCGCCACAGCCGTTTTCAGATAGCCCTCAATGCAAAGGCTCTAGACGCAAATATTGGTGTGAGAGCTAATTCAATCAAGGAAACACTGCATGTTGGTGAAGGGCATATTGAAGAAAGATCAGCCGAGTGGTTCTTGTGGGAGAACAACTCCATTTGGCTCACTAACTTCACACACCATCAGGCTTCCAAGCAGCTCTCAAGGACACTCAGTTTTCACACTCTATGCTTAGTGCCCTTTGAGTGCCTAGGACTGAAATGAAGCTTGGTGAGCATCCCACACAAACGAATGCTCCACATGCGGGTTTCACATGCCACCAACTCCACATTCTCAGGCAACGTCAGCGCCACAGCCGTTTTCAGATAGCCCTCAATGCAAAGGCTCTAGACGCAAATATTGGTGTGAGAGCTAATTCAATCAAGGAAACACTGCATGTTGGTGAAGGGCATATTGAAGAAGGATCAGCCAAGTGGTTCTTGTGGGAGAACAACTCCATTTGGCTCACTAACTTCACACACCATCAGGCTTCCAAGCAGCTCTCAAGGAAACTCAGTTTTCACACTCTATGCTTAGTGCCCTTTGAGTGCATTATCTAGGAATGAACTTGGTAGAGCATCCCACACAAACGAATGCTCCACATGCGGGTTTCACATGCCACCAACTCCACATTCTCAGGCAACTTCAGCGCCACAGCAGTTTTCAGATAGCCCTCAATGCAAAGGCTCTAGACGCAAATATTGGTGTGAGAGCTAATTCAATCAAGGAAACACTGCATGTTGGTGAAGGGCATATTGAAGAAGGATCAGCCGAGTGGTTCTTGTGGGAGAGCAACTCCATTTGGCTCACTAACTTCACACACCATCAGGCTTCCAAGCAGCTCTCAAGGAAACTCAGTTTTCACACTCTATGCTTAGTTCGCTTTGAGTGCCTAGGACTGAAATGAAGCTTGGTGAGCATCCCACACAAACGAATGCTCCACATGCGTGTTTCACATGCCACCAACACCACATTCTCAGGCAACGTCAGCGCCACAGCCGTTTTCAGATAGCCCTCAATGCAAAGGCTCTAGACGCAAATATTGGTGTGAGAGCTAATTCAATCAAGGAAACACTGCATGTTGGTGAAGGGCATATTGAAGAAGGATCAGCCAAGTGGTTCTTGTGGGAGAACAACTCCGTTTGGCTCACTAACTTCACACACCATCAGGCTTCCAAGCAGCTCTCAAGGAAACTCAGTTTTCACACTCTATGCTTAGTGCCCTTTGAGTGCATTATCAAGGAATGAACCTGGTAGAGCATCCCACACAAACGAATGCTCCACATGCGGGTTTCACATGCCACCAACTCCTCATTCACAGGCAACTTCAGCGCCACAGCCGTTTTCAGATGGCCCTCAATGCAAAGGCTCTAGACGCAAATATTGGTGTGAGAGCTAATTCAGTGAAAGGAAACACTGCATGTTGGTGAAGGGCATATTGAAGAAGGATCAGCCGAGTGGTTCTTGTGGGAGAACAACTCCGTTTGGCTCACTAACTTCACACACCATCAGGCTTCCAAGCAGCTCTCAAGGAAACTCAGTTTTCACACTCTATGCTTAGTGCCCTTTGAGTGCATTATCTAGGAATGAACTTGGTAGAGCATCCCACACAAACGAATGCTCCACATGCGGGTTTCACATGCCACCAACTCCACATTCACAGGCAACTTCAGCGCCACAGCAGTTTTCAGATAGCCCTCAATGCAAAGGCTCTAGACGCAAATATTGGTGTGAGAGCTAATTCAATCAAGGAAACACTGCATGTTGGTGAAGGGCATATTGAAGAAGGATCAGTCGAGTGGTTCTTGTGGGAGAGCAACTCCATTTGGCTCACTAACTTCACACACCATCAGGCTTCCAAGCAGCTCTCAAGGAAACTCAGTTTTCACACTCTATGCTTAGTTCGCTTTGAGTGCCTAGGACTGAAATGAAGCTTGGTGAGCATCCCACACAAACGAATGCTCCACATGCGGGTTTCACATGCCACCAACTCCACATTCACAGGCAACTTCAGCGCCACAGCCGTTTTCAGATAGCCCTCAACGCAAAGGCTCTAGACGCAAATATTGGTGTGAGAGCTAATTCAATCAAGGAAACACTGCATGTTGGTGAAGGGCATATTGAAGAAGGATCAGCCGAGTGGTTCTTGTGGGAGAACAACTCCGTTTGGCTCACTAACTTCACACACCATCAGGCTTCCAAGCAGCTCTCAAGGAAACTCAGTTTTCACACTATGCTTAGTGCCCTTTGAGTGCATTATCTAGGAATGAACCTGGTAGAGCATCCCACACAAACGAATGCTCCACATGCGGGTTTCACATGCCACCAACTCCACATTCACAGGCAACTTCAGCGCCACAGCCGTTTTCAGATAGCCCTCAATGCAAAGGCTCTAGACGCAAATATTGGTGTGAGAGCTAATTCAATCAAGGAAACACTGCATGTTGGTGAAGGGCATATTGAAGAAAGATCAGCCGAGTGGTTCTTGTGGGAGAACAACTCCATTTGGCTCACTAACTTCACACACCATCAGGCTTCCAAGCAGCTCTCAAGGACACTCAGTTTTCACACTCTATGCTTAGTGCCCTTTGAGTGCCTAGGACTGAAATGAAGCTTGGTGAGCATCCCACACAAACGAATGCTCCACATGCGGGTTTCACATGCCACCAACTCCACATTCTCAGGCAACTTCAGCGCCACAGCCGTTTTCAGATAGCCCTCAACGCAAAGGCTCTAGACGCAAATATTGGTGTGAGAGCTAATTCAATCAAGGAAACACTGCATGTTGGTGAAGGGCATATTGAAGAAGGATCAGCCGAGTGGTTCTTGTGGGAGAACAACTCCGTTTGGCTCACTAACTTCACACACCATCAGGCTTCCAAGCAGCTCTCAAGGAAACTCAGTTTTCACACTCTATGCTTAGTTCCCTTTGAGTGCATTATCAAGGAATGAACCTGGTAGAGCATCCCACACAAACGAATGCTCCACATGCGGGTTTCACATGCCACCAACTCCTCATTCACAGGCAACTTCAGCGCCACAGCCGTTTTCACATGGCCCTCAATGCAAAGGCTCTAGACGCAAATATTGGTGTGAGAGCTAATTCAGTGAAAGGAAACACTGCATGTTGGTGAAGGGCATATTGAAGAAGGATCAGCCGAGTGGTTCTTGTGGGAGAACAACTCCGTTTGGCTCACTAACTTCACACACCATAAGGCTTCCAAGTAGCTCTCAAGGAAACTCAGTTTTCACACTCTATGCTTAGTGCCCTTTGAGTGCATTATCTAGGAATGAACCTGGTAGAGCATCCCACACAAACGAATGCTCCACATGCGGGTTTCACATGCCACCAACTTCACATTCACAGGCAACTTCAGCGCCGTAGCCGTTTTCAGATAGCCCTCAATGCAAAGGCTCTAGACGCAAATATTGGTGTGAGAGCTAATTCAATCAAGGAAACACTGCATGTTGGTGAAGGGCATATTGAAGAAGGATCAGCCAAGTGGTTCTTGTGGGAGAACAACTCCATTTGGCTCACTAATTTCACACACCATCAGGCTTCCAAGCAGCTCTCAAGGAAACTCAGTTTTCACACTCTATGCTTAGTGCCCTTTGAGTGCATTATCTAGGAATGAACCTGGTAGAGCATCCCACACAAACGAATGCTCCACATGCGGGTTTCACATGCCACCAACTCCACATTCACAGGCAACTTCAGCGCCACAGCCGTTTTCAGATAGCCCTCAATGCAAAGGCTCTAGACGCAAATATTGGTGTGAGAGCTAATTCAATCAAGGAAACACTGCATGTTGGTGAAGGGCATATTGAAGAAAGATCAGCCGAGTGGTTCTTGTGGGAGAACAACTCCATTTGGCTCACTAACTTCACACACCATCAGGCTTCCAAGCAGCTCTCAAGGAAACTCAGTTTTCACACTCTATGCTTAGTGCGCTTTGAGTGCATTATCTAGGAATGAACCTGGTAGAGCATCCCACACAAACGAATGATCCACATGCGGGTTTCACATGCCACCAACTCCACATTCACAGGCAACTTCAGCGCCACAGCAGTTTTCAGATAGCCCTCAATGCAAAGGCTCTAGACGCAAATATTGGTGTGAGAGCTAATTCAATGAAGGAAACACTGCATGTTGGTGAAGGGCATATTGAAGAAGGATCAGCCGAGTGGTTCTTGTGGGAGAACAACTCCGTTTGGCTCACTAACTTCACACACCATCAGGCTTATAAGCAGCTCTCAAGGAAAATCAGTTTTCACACTATGCTTAGTGCCCTTTGAGTGCATTATCTAGGAATGAACCTGGTAGAGCATCCCACACAAACGAATGCTCCACATGCGGATTTCACATGCCACCAACTCCACATTCACAGGCAACTTCAGCGCCACAGCCGTTTTTAGATAGCCCTCAATGCAAAGGCTCTAGACGCAAATATTGGTGTGAGAGCTAATTCAGTGAAGGAAACACTGCATGTTGGTGAAGGGCATATTGAAGAAGGATCAGCCGAGTGGTTCTTGTGGGAGAACAACTCCATTTGGCTCACTAACTTCACACACCATCAGGCTTCCAAGCAGCTCTCAAGGACACTCAGTTTTCACACTCTATGCTTAGTGCCCTTTGAGTGCCTAGGACTGAAATGAAGCTTGGTGAGCATCCCACACAAACGAATGCTCCACATGCGGGTTTCACATGCCACCAACTCCACATTCTCAGGCAACTTCAGCGCCACAGCCGTTTTCAGATAGACCTCAATGCAAAGGCTCTAGACGCAAATATTGGTGTGAGAGCTAATTCAATCAAGGAAACACTGCATGTTGGTGAAGGGCATAATGAAGAAGGATCAGCCGAGTGGTTCTTGTGGGAGAACAACTCCGTTTGGCTCACTAACTTCACACACCATCAGGCTTCCAAGCAGCTCTCAAGGAAACTCAGTTTTCACACTCTATGCTTAGTGCCCTTTGAGTGCCTAGGACTGAAATGAAGCTTGGTAGAGCATCCCACACAAACGAATGCTCCACATGCGGGTTTCACATGCCAGCAACTCCATATTCACAGGCAACTTCAGCGCCACAGCCGTGTTCAGATAGCCCTCAATGCAAAGGCTCTAGATGCAAATATTGGTGTGAGAGCTAATTCAATGAAGGAAACACTGCATGTTGGTGAAGGGCATATTGAAGAAGGATCAGCCAAGTGGTTCTTGTGGGAGAACAACTCCATTTGGCTCACTAACTTCACACACCATCAGGCTTCCAAGCAGCTCTCAAGGAAACTCAGTTTTCACACTCTATGCTTAGTGCCCTTTGAGTGCATTATCTAGGAAATAACCTATTAGAGCATCCCACACAAACGAATGCTCCACATGCGGGTTTCACATGCCACCAACTCGACATTCACAGGCAACTTCAGCGCCACAGCCGTTTTCAGATAGCCCTCAATGCAAAGGCTCTAGACGCAAATATTGGTGTGAGAGCTAATTCAATCAAGGAAAAAATGCACGTTGGTGAAGGGCATATTGAAGAAGGATCAGCCGAGTGGTTCTTGTGGGAGAACAACTCCATTTGGCTCACTAACTTCACACACCATCAGGCTTCCAAGCAGCTCTCAAGGACACTGAGTTTTCACACTCTATGCTTAGTGCCCTTTGAGTGCCTAGGACTGAAATGAAGCTTGGTGAGCATCCCACACAAACGAATGCTCCACATGCGGGTTTCACATGCCACCAACTCCACATTCTCAGGCAACTTCAGCGCCACAGCCGTTTTCAGATAGCCCTCAATGCAAAGGCTCTAGACGCAAATATTGGTGTGAGAGCTAATTCAATCAAGGAAACACTGCATGTTGGTGAAGGGCATAATGAAGAAGGATCAGCCGAGTGGTTCTTGTGGGAGAACAACTCCGTTTGGCTCACTAACTTCACACACCATCAGGCTTCCAAGCAGCTCTCAAGGAAACTCAGTTTTCACACTCTATGCTTAGTGCCCTTTGAGTGCCTAGGACTGAAATGAAGCTTGGTAGAGCATCCCACACAAACGAATGCTCCACATGCGGGTTTCACATGCCAGCAACTCCATATTCACAGGCAACTTCAGCGCCACAGCCGTTTTCAGATAGCCCTCAATGCAAAGGCTCTAGATGCAAATATTGGTGTGAGAGCTAATTCAATCAAGGAAACACTGCATGTTGGTGAAGGGCATATTGAAGAAGGATCAGCCAAGTGGTTCCTGTGGGAGAACAACTCCATTTGGCTCACTAACTTCACACACCATCAGGCTTCCAAGCAGCTCTCAAGGAAACTCAGTTTTCACACTCTATGCTTAGTGCCCTTTGAGTGCATTATCTAGGAATGAACCTGGTAGAGCATCCCACACAAACGAATGCTCCACATGCGGGTTTCACATGCCACCAACTCCATATTCACAGGCAACTTCAGCGCCATAGCCGTTTTCAGATAGCCCTCAATGCAAAGGCTCTAGACGCAAATATTGGTGTGAGAGCTAATTCAATCAAGGAAACACTGCATGTTGGTGAAGGGCATATTGAAGAAGGATCAGCCAAGTGGTTCTTGTGGGAGAACAACTCCATTTGGCTCACTAACTTCACACACCATCAGGCTTCCAAGCAGCTCTCAAGGAAACTCAGTTTTCACACTCTATGCTTAGTGCCCTTTGAGTGCATTATCTAGGAAATAACCTATTAGAGCATCCCACACAAACGAATGCTCCACATGCGGGTTTCACATGCCACCAACTCGACATTCACAGGCAACTTCAGCGCCACAGCCGTTTTCAGATAGCCCTCAATGCAAAGGCTCTAGACGCAAATATTGGTGTGAGAGCTAATTCAATCAAGGAAAAAATGCACGTTGGTGAAGGGCATATTGAAGAAGGATCAGCCGAGTGGTTCTTGTGGGAGAACAACTCCATTTGGCTCACTAACTTCACACACCATCAGGCTTCCAAGCAGCTCTCAAGGAAACTCAGTTTTCACACTCTATGCTTAGTGCCCGTTGAGTGCATTATCTAGGAATGAACCTGGTAGAGCATCCCACACAAACGAATGCTCCACATGCGGGTTTCACATGCCACCAACTCCACATTCTCAGGCAACTTCAGCGCCACAGCCGTTTTCAGATAGCCCTCAATATAAAGGCTATAGACGCAAATATTGGTGTGAGAGCTAATTCAAGCAAGGAAACACTGCATGTTGGTGAAGGGCATAATGAAGAAGGATCAGCCGAGTGGTTCTTGTGGGAGAACAACTCCATTTGGCTCACTAACTTCACACACCATCAGGCTTCCAAGCAGCTCTCAAGGAAACTCAGTTTTCACACTCTATGCTTAGTGCCCTTTGAGTGCCTAGGACGGAAATGAATATTGGTGAGCATCCCACACAAACGAATGCTCCACATGCGGGTTTCACATGCCACCAACTCCACATTCACAGGCAACTTCAGCGCCACAGTCGTTTTCAGATAGCCCTCAATGCAAAGGCTCTAGACGCAAATATTGGTGTGAGAGTTAATTCAATCATGGAAACACTGCATGTTGGTGAAGGGCATATTGAAGAAGGATCAGCCGAGTGGTTCTTGTGGGAGAACAACTCCGTTTGGCTCACTAACTTCACACACCATCAGGCTTCCAAGCAGCTCTCAAGGAAACTCAGTTTTCACACTCTATGCTTAGTGCTCTATGAGTGCATTATCTAGGAATGAAGTTGGTAGAGCATCCCACACAAACGAATGCTCCACATGCGGGTTTCACATGCCACCAACTCCACATTCACAGGCAACTTCAGCGCCACAGCCGTTTTCAGATAGTCCTCAATGCAAAGGCTCTAGACGCAAATATTGGTGTGAGAGCTAATTCAATCAAGGAAACACTGCATGTTGGTGAAGGGCATATTGAAGAAGGATCAGCCGAGTGGTTCCTGTGGGAGAGCAACTCCGTTTGGCTCACTAACTTCACACACCATCAGGCTTCCAAGCAGCTCTCAAGGAAACTCAGTTTTCACACTCTATGCTTAGTGCGCTTTGAGTGCATTATCTAGGAATGAACCTGGTAGAGCATCCCACACAAACAAATGCTCCACATGCGGGTTTCACATGCCACCAACTCCACATTCACAGGCAACTTCAGCGCCACAGCCGTTTTCAGATAGCCCTCAATGCAAAGGCTTTAGACGCAAATATTGGTGTGAGAGTTAATTCAGTGAAAGGAAACACTGCATGTTGGTGAAGGGCATATTGAAGAAGGATCAGCCAAGTGGTTCTTGTGGGAGAACAACTCCATTTGGCTCACTAACTTCACACACCATCAGGCTTCCAAGCAGCTCTCAAGGAAACTCAGTTTTCACACTCTATGCTTAGTGCTCTTTGAGTGCATTATCTAGGAATGAACCTGGTAGAGCATCCCACACAAACGAATGCTCCACATGCGGGTTTCACATGCCACCAACTCCACATTCACAGGCAACTTCAGCGCCACAGCCGTTTTCAGATAGCCCTCAATGCAAAGGCTCTAGAAGCAAATATTGGTGTGAGAGCTAATTCAATCAAGGAAACACTGCATGTTGGTGAAGGGCATATTGAAGAAGGATCAGCCGAGTGGTTCTTGTGGGAGAACAACTCCATTTGGCTCACTAACTTCACACACCATCAGGCTTCCAAGCAGCTCTCAAGGAAACTCAGTTTTCACACTCTATGCTTAGTGCCCTTTGAGTGCATTATCTAGGAATGAACCTGGTAGAGCATCACACACAAACGAATGCTCCACATGCGGGTTTCACATGCCACCAACTCCACATTCTCAGGCAACTTCAGCGCCACCGCCGTGTTCAGATAGCCCTCAATGTAAAGGCTCTAGACGCAAATATTGGTGTGAGAGCTAATTCAATCAAGGAAACACTGCATGTTGGTGAAGGGCATAATGAAGAAGGATCAGCCGAGTGATTCTTGTGGGAGAACAACTCCATTTGGCTCACTAACTTCACACACCATCAGGCTTCCAAGCAGCTCTCAAGGAAACTCAGTTTTCACACTCTATGTTAGTGAGCTTTGAGTGCATTATCTAGGAAAGAACCTGGTAGAGTATCCCACACAAACGAATGCTCCACATGCGGGTTTCACATGCCACCAACTTCACATTCACAGGCAACTTCAGCGCCACAGCCGTTTTCAGATAGCCCTCAGTCAAAGGCTCTAGACGCAAATATTGGTGTGAGAGCTAATTCAATCAAGGAAACACTGCATGTTGGTGAAGGGCATATTGAAGAAGGATCAGCCGAGTGGTTCTTGTGGGAGAACAACTCCATTTGGCTCACTAACTTCACACACCATCAGGCTTCCAAGCAGCTCTCAAGGAAACTCAGTTTTCACACTCTATGCTTAGTGCCCTTTGAGTGCCTAGGACTGAAATGAATATTGGTGAGCATCCCACACAAACGAATGCTTCACATGCGGGTTTCACATGCCACCAACTCCACATTCACAGGCAACGTCAGCGCCACAGCCGTTTCCAGATAGCCCTCAATGCAAAGGCTCTAGACGCAAATATTGGTGTGAGAGCTAATTCAATCAAGGAAACACTGCATGTTGGTGATGGGCATATTGAAGAAGGATCAGCCGAGTGGTTCTTGTGGGAGAACAACTCCATTTGGCTCACTAACTTCACACACCATCAGGCTTCCAAGCAGCTCTCAAGGAAACTCAGTTTTCACACTCTATGCTTAGTGCCCTTTGAGAGCCTAGGACGGAAATGAAGCTTGGTGAGCATCCCACACAAAAAATGCTCCACATGCGGGTTTCACATGCCACCAACTCCACATTCACACGCAACTTCAGCGCCACAGCCATTTTCAGATAGCCCTCAATGTAAAGGCTCTAGATGCAAATATTGGTGTGAGAGCTAATTCAATCAAGGAAAAACTGCATGTTGGTGAAGGGCATATTGAAGAAAGATCAGCCGAGTGGTTCTTGTGGGAGAACAACTCCATTTGGCTCACTAACTTCACACACCATCAGGCTTCCAAGCAGCTCTCAAGGAAACTCAGTTTTCACACTCTATGCTTAGTGCGCTTTGAGTGCCTAGGACTGAAATGAAGCTTGGTGAGCATCCCACAAAAACGAATGCTCCACATGCGGGTTTCACATGCCACCAACTCCACATTCACAGGCAACTTCAGCGCCACAGCCGTTTTCAGATAGCCCTCAATGCAAAGGCTCTAGACGCAAATATTGGTGTGAGAGCTAATTCAATGAAGGAAACACTGCATGTTGGTGAAGGGCATATTGAAGAAGGATCAGCCAAGTGGTTCTTGTGGGAGAACAACTCCATTTGGCTCACTAACGTCACACACCATCAGGCTTCCAAACAGCTCTCAAGGAAACTCAGTTTTCACACTATGCTTAGTGCGCTTTGAGTGCATTATCTAGGAATGAACCTGGTAGAGCATCCCACACAAACGAATGCTCCACATGCGGGTTTCACATGCCACCAACTCCACATTCTCAGGCAACTTCAGCGCCACAGCCGTTTTCAGATAGCCCTCAATGCAAAGGCTCTAGACGCAAATATTGGTGTGAGAGCTAATTCAATCAAGGAAACACTGCATGTTGGTGAAGGGCATATTGAAGAAGGATCAGCCGAGTGGTTCTTGTGGGAGAACAACTCCATTTGGCTCACTAACTTCACACACCATCAGGCTTCCAAGCAGCTCTCAAGGAAACTCAGTTTTCACACTCTATGCTTAGTGCCCTTTGAGTGCCTAGGACTGAAATGAAGCTTGGTGAGCATCCCACAAAAACGAATGCTCCACATGCGGGTTTCACATGCCACCAACTCCACATTCACAGGCAACTTCAGCGCCACAGCCGTTTTCAGGTAGCCCTCAATGCAAAGGCTCTAGACGCAAATATTGGTGTGAGAGCTAATTCAATGAAGGAAACACTGCATGTTGGTGAAGGGCATATTGAAGAAGGATCAGCCAAGTGGTTCTTGTGGGAGAACAACTCCATTTGGCTCACTAACGTCACACACCATCAGGCTTCCCAACAGCTCTCAAGGAAACTCAGTTTTCACACTATGCTTAGTGCGCTTTGAGTGCATTATCTAGGAATGAACCTGGTAGAGCATCCCACACAAACGAATGCTCCACATGCGGGTTTCACATGCCACCAACTCCACATTCACAGGCAACTTCAGCGCCACAGCCGTTTTCAGATAGCCCTCAATGCAAAGGCTCTAGACGCAAATATTGGTGTGAGAGCTAATTCAATCAAGGAAACACTGCATGTTGGTGAAGGGCATATTGAAGAAGGATCAGCCGAGTGGTTCTTGTGGGAGAACAACTCCATTTGGCTCACTAACTTCACACACCATCAGGCTTCCAAGCAGCTCTCAAGGAAACTCAGTTTTCACACTCTATGCTTAGTGCGCTTTGAGTGCCTAGGACGGAAATGAAGCTTGGTGAGCATCCCACACAAACGAATGCTCCATATGCGGGTTTCACATGCCACCAACTCCACATTGTCAGGCAACTTCAGCGCCACAGCCGTTTTCAGATAGCCCTCAATGTAAAGGCTCTAGATGCAAATATTGGTGTGAGAGCTAATTCAAAGAAGGAAACACTGCATGTTGGTGAAGGGCATATTGAAGAAGGATCAGCCGAGTGGTTCTTGTGGGAGAACAACTCCATTTGGCTCACTAACTTCACACACCATCAGGCTTCCAAGCAACTCTCAAAGAAACTCAGTTTTCACACTCTATGCTTAGTGCCCTTTGAGTGCCTAGGACGGAAATGAAGCTTGGTGAGCATCCCACACAAACGAATGCTCCACATGCGGGTTTCACATGCCACCAACTCCACATTCACAGGCAACTTCAGCGCCACAGTCGTTTTCAGATAGTCCTCAATGCAAAGGCTCTAGACGCAAATATTGGTGTGAGAGCTAATTCAATCAAGGAAACACTGCATGTTGGTGAAGGGCATATTGAAGAAGGATCAGCCGAGTGGTTCTTGTGGGAGAACAACTCCATTTGGCTCACTAACAGCACACAACATCAGGCTTCCAAGCAGCTCTCAAGGAAACTCAGTTTTCACACTATGCTTAGTGAGCTTTGAGTGCATTATCTAGGAATGAACCTGGTAGAGCATCCCACACAAACGAATGCTCCACATGCGGGTTTCACATGCCACCAACTCCACATTCACAGGCAACTTCAGCGCCACAGCCGTTTTCAGATAGCCCTCAATGCAAAGGCTCTAGACGCAAATATTGGTGTGAGAGCTAATTCAATGAAGGAAACACTGCATGTTGGTGAAGGGCATATTGAAGAAGGATCAGCCGAGTGGTTCTTGTGGGAGAACAACTCCATTTGGCTCACTAACGTCACACACCATCAGGCTTCCAAACAGCTCTCAAGGAAACTCAGTTTTCACACTATGCTTAGTGCGCTTTGAGTGCATTATCTAGGAATGAAGCTGGTAGAGCATCCCACACAAACGAATGCTCCACATGCGGGTTTCACATGCCACCAACTCCACATTCACAGGCAACTTCAGCGCCACAGCCGTTTTCAGATAGTCCTCAATGCAAAGGCTCTAGACGCAAATATTGGTGTGAGAGCTAATTCAATCAAGGAAACACTGCATGTTGGTGAAGGGCATATTGAAGAAGGATCAGCCGAGTGGTTCTTGTGGGAGAACAACTCCATTTGGCTCACTAACTTCACACACCATCAGGCTTCCAAGCAGCTCTCAAGGAAACTCAGTTTTCACACTCTATGCTTAGTGAGCTTTGAGTGCCTAGGACTGAAATGAAGCTTGGTGAGCATCCCACACAAACGAATGCTCCACATGCGGGTTTCACATGCCACCAACTCCACATTGTCAGGCAACTTCAGCGCCACAGCCGTTTTCAGATAGCCCTCAATGCAAAGGCTCTAGACGCCAATATTGGTGTGAGAGCTAATTCAATCAAGGAAACACTGCATGTTGGTGAAGGGCATATTGAAGAAGGATCAGCCGAGTGGTTCTTGTGGGAGAACAACTCCATTTGGCTCACTAACTTCACACACCATCAGGCTTCCAAGCAGCTCTCAAGGAAACTCAGTTTTCACACTCTATGCTTAGTGAGCTTTGAGTGCCTAGGACTGAAATGAAGCTTGGTGAGCATCCCACACAAACGAATGCTCCACATGCGGGTTTCACATGCCACCAACTCCACATTCACATGCAACTTCAGTGCCACAGCCGTTTTCAGATAGCCCTCAATGCAAAGGCTCTAGACGCAAATATTGGTGTGAGAGCTAATTCAATCAAGGAAACACTGCATGTTGGTGAAGGGCATATTGAAGAAGGATCAGCCGAGTGGTTCTTGTGGGAGAACAACTCCATTTGGCTCACTAACTTCACACACCATCAGGCTTCCAAGTAGCTCTCAAGGAAACTCAGTTTTCACACTCTATGCTTAGTGCCCTTTGAGTGCATTATCTAGGAATGAACCTGGTAGAGCATCCCACACAAACGAATGCTCCACATGCGGGTTTCACATGCCACCAACTCCACATTCACAGGCAACTTCAGCGCCACAGCCGTTTTCAGATAGTCCTCAATGCAAAGGCTCTAGACGCAAATATTGGTGTGAGAGCTAATTCAATCAAGGAAACACTGCATGTTGGTGAAGGGCATATTGAAGAAAGATCAGCCGAGTGGTTCTTGTGGGAGAACAACTCCATTTGGCTCACTAACTTCACACACCATCAGGCTTCCAAGTAGCTCTCAAGGAAACTCAGTTTTCACACTCTATGCTTAGTGCGCTTTGAGTGCCTAGGACTGAAATGAAGCTTGGTGAGCATCCCACACAAACGAATGCTCCATATGCGGGTTTCACATGCCACCAACTCCACATTGTCAGGCAACTTCAGCGCCACAGCCGTTTTCAGATAGCCCTCAATGTAAAGGCTCTAGATGCAAATATTGGTGTGAGAGCTAATTCAAAGAAGGAAACACTGCATGTTGGTCAAGGGCATATTGAAGAAGGATCAGCCGAGTGGTTCTTGTGGGAGAACAACTCCATTTGGCTCACTAACGTCACACACCATCAGGCTTCCAAACAGCTCTCAAGGAAACTCAGTTTTCACACTATGCTTAGTGCGCTTTGAGTGCATTATCTAGGAATGAAGCTGGTAGAGCATCCCACACAAACGAATGCTCCACATGCGGGTTTCACATGCCACCAACTCCACATTCACAGGCAACTTCAGCGCCACAGCCATTTTCAGATAGTCCTCAATGCAAAGGCTCTAGACGCAAATATTGGTGTGAGAGCTAATTCAATCAAGGAAACACTGCATGTTGGTGAAGGGCATATTGAAGAAGGATCAGCCGAGTGGTTCTTGTGGGAGAACAACTCCATTTGGCTCACTAACTTCACACACCATCAGGCTTCCAAACAGCTCTCAAGGAAACTCAGTTTTCACACTATCCTTAGTGCGTTTTGAGTGCATTATCTAGGAATGAACCTGGTAGAGCATCCCACACAAACGAATGCTCCACATGCGGGTTTCACATGCCACCAACTTCACATTCACAGGCAACTTCAGCGCCACAGCCGTTTTCAGATAGTCCTCAATGCAAAGGCTCTAGACGCAAATATTGGTGTGAGAGCTAATTCAATCAAGGAAACACTGCATGTTGGTGAAGGGCATATTGAAGAAGGATCAGCCGAGTGGTTCTTGTGGGAGAACAACTCCATTTGGCTCACTAACTTCACACACCATCAGGCTTCCAAGCAGCTCTCAAGGAAACTCAGTTTTCACACTCTATGCTTAGTGAGCTTTGAGTGCCTAGGACTGAAATGAAGCTTGGTGAGCATCCCACACAAACGAATGCTCCACATGCGGGTTACACATGCCACCAACTCCACATTCACAGGCAACTTCAGCGCCACAGCCGTTTTCAGATAGCCCTCAATGCAAAGGCTCTAGACGCAAATATTGGTGTGAGAGCTAATTCAATCAAGGAAACACTGCATGTTGGTGAAGGACATATTGAAGAAGGATCAGCCGAGTGGTTCTTGTGGGAGAACAACTCCATTTGGCTCACTAACTTCACACACCATCAGGCTTCCAAGTAGCTCTCAAGGAAACTCAGTTTTCACACTCTATGCTTAGTGCCCTTTGAGTGCATTATCTAGGAATGAACCTGGTAGAGCATCCCACACAAACGAATGCTCCACATGCGGGTTTCACATGCCACCAACTCCACATTCACAGGCAACTTCAGCGCCACAGCCGTTTTCAGATAGTCCTCAATGCAAAGGCTCTAGACGCAAATATTGGTGTGAGAGCTAATTCAATCAAGGAAACACTGCATGTTGGTGAAGGGCATATTGAAGAAAGATCAGCCGAGTGGTTCTTGTGGGAGAACAACTCCATTTGGCTCACTAACTTCACACACCATCAGGCTTCCAAGCAGCTCTCAAGGAAACTCAGTTTTCACACTCTATGCTTAGTGCCCTTTGAGTGGCTAGGACGGAAATGAAGCTTGGTGAGCATCCCACACAAACGAATGCTCCACATGCGGGTTTCACATGCCACCAACTCCACATTCACAGGCAACTTCAGCGCCACAGCCGTTTTCAGATAGCCCTCAATGCAAAGGCTCTAGACGCAAATATTGGTGTGAGAGCTAATTCAATGAAGGAAACACTGCATGTTGGTGAAGGGCATATTGAAGAAGGATCAGCCAAGTGGTTCTTGTGGGAGAACAACTCCATTTGGCTCACTAACTTCACACACCATCAGGCTTCCAAACAGCTCTCAAGGAAACTCAGTTTTCACACTATGCTTAGTGCGCTTTGAGTGCATTATCTAGGAATGAACCTGGTAGAGCATCCCACACAAACGAATGCTCCACATGCGGGTTTCACATGCCACCAACTCCACATTCTCGGGCAACTTCAGCGCCACAGCCGTTTTCAGATAGCCCTCAATGCAAAGGCTCTAGACGCAAATATTGGTGTGAGAGCTAATTCAATCAAGGAAACACTGCATGTTGGTGAAGGGCATATTGAAGAAGGATCAGCCGAGTGGTTCTTGTGGGAGAACAACTCCATTTGGCTCACTAACTTCACACACCATCAGGCTTCCAAGCAGCTCTCAAGGAAACTCAGTTTTCACACTCTATGCTTAGTGAGCTTTGAATGCCTAGGACTGAAATGAAGCTTGGTGAGCATCCCACACAAACGAATGCTCCACATGCGGGTTTCACATGCCACCAACTCCACATTCACACGCAACTTCAGCGCCACAGCCGTTTTCAGATAGCCCTCAATGCAAAGGCTCTAGACGCAAATATTGGTGTGAGAGCTAATTCAATCAAGGAAACACTGCATGTTGGTGAAGGGCATATTGAAGAAGGATCAGCCGAGTGGTTCTTGTGGGAGAACAACTCCATTTGGCTCACTAACTTCACACACCATCAGGCTTCCAAGTAGCTCTCAAGGAAACTCAGTTTTCACACTCTATGCTTAGTGCCCTTTGAGTGCATTATCTAGGAATGAACCTGGTAGAGCATCCCACACAAACGAATGCTCCAAATGCGGGTTTCACATGCCACCAACTCCACATTCACAGGCAACTTCAGCGCCACAGCCATTTTCAGATAGCCCTCAATGCAAAGGCTCTAGACGCAAATATTGGTGTGAGAGCTAATTCAATCAAGGAAACACTGCATGTTGGTGAAGGGCATATTGAAGAAAGATCAGCCGAATGGTTCTTGTGGGAGAACAACTCCATTTGGCTCACTAACTTCACACACCATCAGGCTTCCAAGCAACTCTCAAGGAAACTCAGTTTTCACACTCTATGCTTAGTGCCCTTTGAGTGCATTATCTAGGAATGAACCTGGTAGAGCATCCCACACAAACAAATGCTCCACATGCGGGTTTCACATGCCACCAACTCCACATTCACACGCAACTTCAGCGCCACAGCTGTTTTCAGATAGCCCTCAATGCAAAGGCTCTAGACGCAAATATTTGTGTGAGAGCTAATTCAATCAAGGAAACACTGCATGTTGGTGAAGGGCATATTGAAGAAGGATCAGCCGAGTGGTTCTTGTGGGAGAACAACTCCATTTGGCTCACTAACAGCACACAACATCAGGCTTCAAAGCAGCTCTCAAGGAAACTCATTTTTCACACTCTATGCTTAGTGCGCTTTGAGTGCATTATCTAAGAAAGAACCTGGTAGAGTATCCCACACAAACGAATGCTCCACATGAGGGTTTCACATGCCACCAACTTCCCATTCACAGGCAACTTCAGCGCCACAGCCATTTTCAGATACCCCTCAATGCAAAGGATCTAGACGCAAATATTGGTGTGAGAGCTAATTCAATGAAGGAAACACTGCATGTTGGTGAAGGGCATATTGAAGAAGGATCAGCCGAGTGGTTCTTGTGGGAGAACAACTCCATTTGGCTCACTAACTTCACACACCATCAGGCTTCCAAGCAGCTCTCAAGGAAACTCAGTTTTCACACTCTATGCTTAGTGCGCTTTGAGTGCCTAGGACTGAAATGAAGCTTGGTGAGCATCCCACACAAAGAAATGCTCCACATGCGGGTTTCACATGCCACCAACTCCACATTCACAGGCAACGTCAGCGCCGCAGCCGTTTTCAGATAGCCCTCAATGTAAAGGCTCTAGATGCAAATATTGGTGTGAGAGCTAATTCAATCAAGGAAACACTGCATGTTGGTGAAGGGCATATTGAAGAAGGATCAGCCGAGTGGTTCTTGTGGGAGAACAACTCCATTTGGCTCACTAACTTCACACACCATCAGGCTTCCAAGCAGCTCTCAAGGAAACTCAGTTTTCACACTCTATGCTTAGTGCCCTTTGAGTGCATTATTTAAGAAAGAAACTGGTAGAGCATCCCACACAAACAAATGCTCCACATGCGGGTTTCACATGCCACCAACTCCACATTCACACGCAACTTCAGCGCCACAGCCGTTTTCAGATAGCCCTCAATGCAAAGGCTCTAGACGCAAATATTGGTGTGAGAGCTAATTCAATCAAGGAAACACTGCATGTTGGTGAAGGGCATATTGAAGAAGGATCAGCCGAGTGGTTCTTGTGGGAGAACAACTCCATTTGGCTCACTAACTTCACACACCATCAGGCTTCCAAGCAGCTCTCAAGGAAACTCAGTTTTCACACTCTATGCTTAGTGCGCTTTGAGAGCCTAGGACTGAAATGAAGCTTGGTGAGCATCCCACACAAACGAATGCTCCACATGCGGGTTTCACATGCCACCAACTCCACATTCACAGGCAACTTCAGCGCCACAGCCGTTTTCAGATAGCCCTCAATGCAAAGGCTCTAGACGCAAATATTGGTGTGAGAGCTAATTCAATGAAGGAAACACTGCATGTTGGTGAAGGGCATATTGAAGAAGGATCAGCCGAGTGGTTCTTGTGGGAGAACAACTCCATTTGGCTCACTAACTTCACACACCATCAGGCTTCCAAGCAGCTCTCAAGGAAACTCAGTTTTCACACTCTATGCTTAGTGCCCTTTGAGTGCCTAGGACGGAAATGAAGCTTGGTGAGCATCCCACACAAACGAATGCTCCACATGAAGGTTTCACATGCCACCAACTCCACATTCACAGGCAACTTCAGCGCCACAGCCGTTTTCAGATAGCCCTCAATGTAAAGGCTCTAGATGCAAATATTGGTGTGAGAGCTAATTCAGTGAAGGAAACACTGCATGTTGGTGAAGGGCATATTGAAGAAGGATCAGCCGAGTGGTTCTTGTGGGAGAACAACTCCATATGGCTCACTAACAGCACACAACATCAGGCTTCAAAGCAGCTCTCAAGGAAACTCAGTTTTCACACTCTATGCTTAGTGCTCTTTGAGTGCATTATCTAAGAAAGAACCTGGTAGAGTATCCCACACAAACGAATGCTCCACATGCGGGTTTCACATGCCACCAACTCCACATTCACACGCAGCTTCAGCGCCACAGCCGTTTTCAGATAGCCCTCAATGCAAAGGCTCTAGACGCAAATATTGGTGTGAGACCCAATTCAATCAAGGAAACACTGCATGTTGGTGAAGGGCATATTGAAGAAGGATCAGCCGAGTGGTTCTTGTGGGAGAACAACTCCATTTGGCTCACTAACTTCACACACCATCAGGCTTCCAAGCAGCTCTCAAGGAAACTCAGTTTTCACACTCTATGCTTAGTGAGCTTTGAGTGCCTAGGACTGAAATGAAGCTTGGTGAGCATCCCACACAAACGAATGCTCCACATGCGGGTTTCACATGCCACCAACTCCACATTCACAGGCAACTTCAGCGCCACAGCCGTTTTCAGATAGCCCTCAATGCAAAGGCTCTAGACGCAAATATTGGTGTGAGAGCTAATTCAATCAAGGAAACACTGCATGTTGGTGAAGGGCATATTGAAGAAGGATCAGCCGAGTGGTTCTTGTGGGAGAACAACTCCATTTGGCTCACTAACTTCACACACCATCAGGCTTCCAAGTAGCTCTCAAGGAAACTCAGTTTTCACACTCTATGCTTAGTGCCCTTTGAGTGCATTATCTAGGAATGAACCTGGTAGAGCATCCCACACAAACGAATGCTCCAAATGCGGGTTTCACATGCCACCAACTCCACATTCACAGGCAACTTCAGCGCCACAGCCATTTTCAGATAGCCCTCAATGCAAAGGCTCTAGACGCAAATATTGGTGTGAGAGCTAATTCAATCAAGGAAACACTGCATGTTGGTGAAGGGCATATTGAAGAAAGATCAGCCGAGTGGTTCTTGTGGGAGAACAACTCCATTTGGCTCACTAACTTCACACACCATCAGGCTTCCAAGTAGCTCTCAAGGAAACTCAGTTTTCACACTCTATGCTTAGTGCGCTTTGAGTGCCTAGGACGGAAATGAAGCTTGGTGAGCATCCCACACAAACGAATGCTCCACATGCGGGTTTCACATGCCAACAACTCCACATTCACACGCAACTTCAGCGCCACAGCCATTTTCAGATAGCCCTCAATGCAAAGGCTCTAGACGCAAATATTTGTGTGAGAGCTAATTCAATCAAGGAAACACTGCATGTTGGTGAAGGGCATATTGAAGAAGGATCAGCCGAGTGGTTCTTGTGGGAGAACAACTCCATTTGGCTCACTAACTTCACACACCATCAGGCTTCCAAGCAGCTCTCAAGGAAACTCAGTTTTCACACTCTATGCTTAGTGCACTTTGAGAGCCTAGGACTGAAATGAAGCTTGGTGAGCATCCCACACAAACGAATGCTCCACATGCGGGTTTCACATGCCACCAACTCCACATTCACAGGCAACTTCAGCGCCACAGCCGTTTTCAGATAGCCCTCAATGCAAAGGCTCTAGACGCAAATATTGGTGTGAGAGCTAATTCAATCAAGGAAACACTGCATGTTGGTGAAGGGCATATTGAAGAAGGATCAGCCGAGTGGTTCTTGTGGGAGAACAACTCCATTTGGCTCACTAACTTCACACACCATCAGGCTTCCAAGCAGCTCTCAAGGAAACTCAGTTTTCACACTCTATGCTTAGTGCCCTTTGAGTGCCTAGGACGGAAATGAAGCTTGGTGAGCATCCCACACAAACGAATGCTCCACATGAAGGTTTCACATGCCACCAACTCCACATTCACAGGCAACTTCAGCGCCACAGCCGTTTTCAGATAGCCCTCAATGTAAAGGCTCTAGATGCAAATATTGGTGTGAGAGCTAATTCAGTGAAGGAAACACTGCATGTTGGTGAAGGGCATATTGAAGAAGGATCAGCCGAGTGGTTCTTGTGGGAGAACAACTCCATATGGCTCACTAACAGCACACAACATCAGGCTTCAAAGCAGCTCTCAAGGAAACTCAGTTTTCACACTCTATGCTTAGTGAGCTTTGAGTGCATTATCTAAGAAAGAACCTGGTAGAGTATCCCACACAAACGAATGCTCCACATGCGGGTTTCACATGCCACCAACTTCACATTCACAGGCAACTTCAGCGCCACAGCCATTTTCAGATAGCCCTCAATGCAAAGGATCTAGACGCAAATATTGGTGTGAGACCCAATTCAATCAAGGAAACACTGCATGTTGGTGAAGGGCATATTGAAGAAGGATCAGCCGAGTGGTTCTTGTGGGAGAACAACTCCATTTGGCTCACTAACTTCACACACCATCAGGCTTCCAAGTAGCTCTCAAGGAAACTCAGTTTTCACACTCTATGCTTAGTGCGCTTTGAGTGCCTAGGACGGAAATGAAGCTTGGTGAGCATCCCACACAAACAAATGCTCCACATGCGGGTTTCACATGCCACCAACTCCACATTCACAGGCAACTTCAGCGCCACAGCCGTTTTCAGATAGCCCTCAATGTAAAGGCTCTAGATGCAAATATTGGTGTGAGAGCTAATTCAATCAAGGAAACACTGCATGTTGGTGAAGGGCATATTGAAGAAGGATCAGCCGAGTGGTTCTTGTGGGAGAGCAACTCCATTTGGCTCACTAACTTCACACACCATCAGGCTTCCAAGTAGCTCTCAAGGAAACTCAGTTTTAACACTCTATGTTTATTGCCCTTTGAGTGCATTATCTAGGAATGAACCTGGTAAAGCATCCCACACAAACAAATGCTCCACATGCGGGTTTCACATGCCACCAACTCCACATTCACAGGCAACTTCAGCGCCACAGCCGTTTTCAGATAGCCCTCAATGCAAAGCCTCTAGACGCAAATATTGGTGTGAGACCCAATTCAATCAAGGAAACACTGCATGTTGGTGAAGGGCATATTGAAGAAGGATCAGCCGAGTGGTTCTTGTGGGAGAAAAACTCCATTTGGCTCACTAACTTCACACACCATCAGGCTTCCAAGCAGCTCTCAAGGAAACGCAGATTTCACACTCTATGCTTAGTGCCCTTTGAGTGCCTAGGACTGAAATGAAGCTTGGTGAGCATCCCACACAAACAAATGCTCCACATGCGGGTTTCACATGCCACCAACTCCACATTCACAGGCAACTTCAGCGCCACAGCCGTTTTCAGATAGCCCTCAATGTAAAGGCTCTAGAGGCAAATATTGGTGTGAGAGCTAATTCAATCAAGGAAACACTGCATGTTGGTGAAGGGCATATTGAAGAAGGATCAGCCGAGTGGTTCTTGTGGGAGAGCAACTCCATTTGGCTCACTAACTTCACACACCATCAGGCTTCCAAGTAGCTCTCAAGGAAACTCAGTTTTCACACTCTATGCTTTGTGCCCTTTGAGTGCATTATCTAGGAATGAACCTGGTAGAGCATCCCACACAAACAAATGCTCCACATGCGGGTTTCACATGCCACCAACTCCACATTCACACGCAGCTTCAGCGCCACAGCCGTTTTCAGATAGCCCTCAATGCAAAGGCTCTAGACGCAAATATTGGTGTGAGAGCTAATTCAATCAAGGAAACACTGCATGTTGGTGAAGGGCATATTGAAGAAGGATCAGCCGAGTGGTTCTTGTGGGAGAACAACTCCATTTGGCTCACTAACTTCACACACCATCAGGCTTCCAAGCAGCTCTCAAGGAAACTCAGTTTTCACACTCTATGCTTAGTGTGCTTTGAGTTAATAGGACTGAAATGAAGCTTGATGAGTATCCCACACAAACAAATGCTCCACATGCGGGTTTCACATGCCACCAACTCCACATTCACAGGCAACTTCAGCGCCACAGCCGTTTTCAGATAGCCCTCAATGTAAAGTCTCTAGATGCAAATATTGGTGTGAGAGCTAATTGAATGAAGGAAACACTGCATGTTGGTGAAGGGCATATTGAAGAAGGATCAGCCGAGTGGTTCTTGTGGGAGAGCAACTCCATTTGGCTCACTAACTTCACACACCATCAGGCTTCCAAGTAGCTCTCAAGGAAACTCAGTTTTCACACTCTATGCTTATTGCGCTTTGAGTGCATTATCTAGGAATGAACCTGGTAGAGCATCCCACACAAACGAATGCTCCACATGCGGGTTTCACATGCCACCAACTCCACATTCTCAGGCAACTTCAGCGCCACAGCCGTTTTCAGATAGCACTCAATGCAAAGGCTCTAGATGCAAATATTGGTGTGAGAGCTAATTCAATCAAGGAAACACTGCATGTTGGTGAAGGGCATATTGAAGAAGGATCAGCCGAGTGGTTCTTGTGGGAGAACAACTCCATTTGGCTCACTAACTTCACACACCATCAGGCTTCCAAGCAGCTCTCAAGGAAACTCAGTTTTCACACTCTATGCTTAGTGCGCTTTGAGTGCCTAGGACTGAAATGAAGCTTGGTGAGCATCCCACACAAACAAATGCTCCACATGCTGGTTTCACATGCCACCAACTCCACATTCACAGGCAACGTCAGCGCCACAGCCGTTTTCAGATAGCCCTCAATGCAAAGGCTCTAGACGCAAATATTGGTGTGAGAGCTGATTCAATCAAGGAAACACTGCATGTTGGTGAAGGGCATATTGAAGAAGGATCAGCCAAGTGGTTCTTGTGGGAGAACAACTCCATTTGGCTCACTAACTTCACACACCATCAGGCTTCCAAACAGCTCTCAAGGAAACTCAGTTTTCACACTCTATGCTTAGTGCCCTTTGAGTGCATTATCTAGGAATGAACCTGGTAGAGCATCCCACACAAACGAATGCTCCACATGCGGGTTTCACATGCCACCAACTCCACATTCACAGGCAACTTCAGCGCCACAGCCGTTTTCAGATAGCCCTCAATGCAAAGGCTCTAGATGCAAATATTGGTGTGAGAGCTAATTCAATCAAGGAAACACTGCATGTTGGTGAAGGGCATATTGAAGAAGGATCAGCCGAGTGGTTCTTGTGGGAGAACAACTCCATTTGGCTCACTAACTTCACACACCATCAGGCTTCCAAGCAGCTCTCAAGGAAACTCAGTTTTCACACTCTATGCTTAGTGCGCTTTGAGTGCCTAGGACTGAAATGAATATGGGTGAGCATCCCACACAAACGAATGCTCCACATGCGGGTTTCACATGCCACCAACTCCACATTCTCAGGCAACTTCAGCGCCACAGCCGTTTTCAGATAGCACTCAATGCAAAGGCTCTAGATGCAAATATTGGTGTGAGAGCTAATTCAATCAAGGAAACACTGCATGTTGGTGAAGGGCATATTGAAGAAGGATCAGCCGAGTGGTTCTTGTGGGAGAACAACTCCATTTGGCTCACTAACTTCACACACCATCAGGCTTCCAAGCAGCTCTCAAGGAAACTCAGTTTTCACACTCTATGCTTAGTGCGCTTTGAGTGCCTAGGACTGAAATGAATATTGGTGAGCATCCCACACAAACGAATGCTCCACATGCGAGTTTCACATGCCACCAACTCCACATTCACAGGCAACGTCAGCGCCACAGCCGTTTTCAGATAGCCCTCAATGCAAAGGCTTTAGACGCAAATATTGGTGTGAGAGCTAATTCAATCAAGGAAACACTGCATGTTGGTGAAGGGCATATTGAAGAAGGATCAGCCGAGTGGTTCTTGTGGGAGAACAACTCCATTTGGCTCACTAACTTCACACACCATCAGGCTTCCAAGCAGCTCTCAAGGAAACTCAGTTTTCACACTCTATGCTTAGTGCCCTTTGAGTGCATTATCTAGGAATGAACCTGGTAGAGCATCCCACACAAACGAATGCTCCACATGCGGGTTTCACATGCCACCAACTCCACATTCTCAGGCAACTTCAGGGCCACAGCCGTTTTCAGATAGCCTTCAATGTAAAGGTTCTAGATGCAAATATTGGTGTGAGAGTTAATTCAATCAAGGAAACACTGCATGTTGGTGAAGGGCATATTGAAGAAGGATCAGCCGAGTGGTTCTTGTGGGAGAACAACTCCATTTGGCTCACTAACTTCACACACCATCAGGCTTCCAAGCAGCTCTCAAGGAAACTCAGTTTTCACACTCTATGCTTAGTGCCCTTTGAGTGCCTAGGACTGAAATGAAGCTTGGTGAGCATCCCACACAAACGAATGCTCCACATGCGAGTTTCACATGCCACCAAAACCACATTCACAGGCAACGTCAGCGCCACAGCCGTTTTCAGATAGCCCTCAATGCAAAGGCTCTAGACGCAAATATTGGTGTGAGAGCTATTTCAATCAAGGAAACATTGCATGTTGGTGAAGGGCATATTGAAGAAGGATCAGCCGAGTGGTTCTTGTGGGAGAACAACTCCATTTGGCTCACTAACTTCACACACCATCAGGCTTCCAAGTAGCTCTCAAGGAAACTCAGTTTTCACACTCTATGCTTAGTGCCCTTTGAGTGTATTATCTAGGAATGAACCTGGTAGAGCATTCCGCACAAACGAATGCTCCACATTCTCAGGCAACTTCAGCGCCACAGCCGTTTTCAGATAGCCCTCAATGCAAAGGCTCTAGACGCAAATATTGGTGTGAGAGCTAATTCAATCAAGGAAACATTGCATGTTGGTGAAGGGCATGTTGAAGAAGGATCAGCCGAGTGGTTCTTGTGGGAGATCAACTCCATTTGGCTCACTAACTTCACACACCATCAGGCTTCCAAGTAGCTCTCAAGGAAACTCAGTTTTCACACTCTATGCTTAGTGCCCTTTGAGTGCATTATCTAGGAATGAACCTGGTAGAGCATCCCACACAAACAAATGCTCCACATGCGGGTTTCACATGCCACCAACTCCACATTCACACGCAACGTCAGCGCCACAGCCGTTTTCAGATAGCCCTCAATGCAAAGGCTCTAGACGCAAATATTGGTGTGAGAGCTAATTCAATCAAGGAAACATTGCATGTTGGTGAAGGGCATATTGAAGAAGGATCAACCAAGTGGTTCTTGTGGGAGAACAACTCCATTTGGCTCACTAACTTCACACACCATCAGGCTTCCAAGCAGCTCTCAAGGAAACTCAGTTTTCACACTCTATGCTTAGTGCCCTTTGAGGGCCTAGGACTGAAATGAATATTGGTGAGCATCCCACACAAACGAATGCTCCACATGCGAGTTTCACATGCTACCAACTCCACATTCACAGGCAACGTCAGCGCCACCGCCGTTTTCAGATAGCCCTCAATGCAAAGGCTCTAGAAGCAAATATTGATGTGAGAGCTAATTCAATCAAGGAAACACTGCATGTTGGTGAAGGGCATATTGAAGAAGGATCAGCCAAGTGGTTCTTGTGGGAGAACAACTCCATATGGCTCACTAACTTCACATACCATCAGGCTTCCAAGTAGCTCTCAAGGAAACTCAGTTTTCACACTCTATGCTTAGTGCGCTTTGAGTGCATTATCTAGGAATGAAACTGGTAGAGCATCCCACACAAACAAATGCTCCACATTCACAGGCAACGTCAGCGCCACAGCCGTTTTCAGATAGCCCTCAATGCAAAGGCTCTAGACGCAAATATTGGTGTGAGAGCTAATTCAATCAAGGAAACACTGCATGTTGGTGAAGGGCATATTGAAGAAGGATCAGCCGAGTGGTTCTTGTGGGAGAACAACTCCATTTGGCTCACTAGCTTCACACACCATCAGGCTTCCAAGCAGCTCTCAAGGAAACTCAGTTTTCACACTCTATGCTTAGTGCCCTTTGAGTGCATTATCTAGGAATGAACCTGGTAGAGCATCCCACACAAACGAATGCTCCACATGCGGGTTTCACATGCCACCAACTCCACATTCTCAGGCAACTTCAGCGCCACAGCCGTTTTCAGATAGCCTTCAATGTAAAGGCTCTAGATGCAAATATTGGTGTGAGAGCTAATTCAATCAAGGAAACACTGCATGTTGGTGAAGGGCATATTGAAGAAGGATCAGCCGAGTGGTTCTTGTGGGAGAACAACTCCATTTGGCTCACTAACTTCACACACCATCAGGCTTCCAAGCAGCTCTCAAGGAAACTCAGTTTTCACACTCTATGCTTAGTGCCCTTTGAGGGCCTAGGACTGAAATGAATATTGGTGAGCATCCCACACAAACGAATGCTCCACATGCGAGTTTCACATGCTACCAACTCCACATTCACAGGCAACGTCAGCGCCACCGCCGTTTTCAGATAGCCCTCAATGCAAAGGCTCTAGAAGCAAATATTGATGTGAGAGCTAATTCAATCAAGGAAACACTGCATGTTGGTGAAGGGCATATTGAAGAAGGATCAGCCGAGTGGTTCTTGTGGGAGAACAACTCCATATGGCTCACTAACTTCACATACCATCAGGCTTCCAAGCAGCTCTCAAGGAAACTCAGTTTTCACACTCTATGCTTAGTGCCCTTTGAGGGCCTAGGACTGAAATGAATATTGGTGAGCATCCCACACAAACGAATGCTCCACATGCGAGTTTCACATGCTACCAACTCCACATTCACAGGCAACGTCAGCGCCACCGCCGTTTTCAGATAGCCCTCAATGCAAAGGCTCTAGAAGCAAATATTGATGTGAGAGCTAATTCAATCAAGGAAACACTGCATGTTGGTGAAGGGCATATTGAAGAAGGATCAGCCAAGTGGTTCTTGTGGGAGAACAACTCCATATGGCTCACTAACTTCACACACCATCAGGTTCCAAGCAGCTCTCAAGGAAACTCAATTTTCACACTCTATGCTTAGTGCCCTTTGAGTGCCTAGGACTGAAATGAAGCTGGTAGAGCATCCCACACAAACGAATGCTCCACATGCGGGTTTCACATGCCACCAACTCCACATTCACAGGCAACTTCAGCGCCACAGCCGTTTTCAGATAGCCCTCAATGCAAAGGCTCTAGACGCAAATATTGGTGTGAGAGCTAATTCAATCAAGGAAACACTGCATGTTGGTGAAGGGCATATTGAAGAAGGATCAGCCGAGTGGTTCTTGTGGGAGAACAACTCCATTTGGCTCACTAACTTCACACACCATCAGGCTTCCAAGCAGCTCTCAAGGAAACTCAGTTTTCACACTCTATGCTTAGTGCCCTTTGAGTGCATTATCTAGGAATGAACCTGGTAGAGCATCCCACAGAAATAAATGCTCCACATGCAGGTTTCACATGCCACCAACTCCACATTCTCAGGCAACTTCAGCGCCACAGCCGATTTCAGATAGCCCTAAATGCAAAGGCTCTAGACACAAATATTTGTGTGAGAGCTAATTCAATCAAGGAAACACTGCATGTTGGTGAAGGGCATATTGAAGAAGGATCAGCCGAGTGGTTCTTGTGGGAGAACAACTCCATTTGGCTCACTAACTTCACACACCATCAGGCTTCCAAGCAACTCTCAAGGAAACTCAGTTTTCACACTCTATGCTTAGTGCGCTTTGAGTGCCTAGGACTGAAATGAAGCTTGGTGAGCATCCCACACAAACGAATGCTCCACATGCGGGTTTCACATGCCACCAACTCCACATTCTCAGGCAACTTCAGCGCCACAGCCGTTTTCAGATAGCCCTCAATGTAAAGGCTCTAGATGCAAATATTGGTGTGAGAGCTAATTCAATGAAGGAAACACTGCATGTTGGTGAAGGGCATATTGAAGAAGGATCAGCCGAGTGGTTCTTGTGGGAGAACAACTCCATATGGCTCACTAACTTCACACACCATCAGGCTTCCAAGTAGCTCTCAAGGAAACTCAGTTTTCACACTCTATGCTTAGTGCCCTTTGAGTGCATTATCTAGGAATGAAACTGGTAGAGCATCCCACACAAACGAATGCTCCACATTCTCAGGCAACTTCAGCGCCACAACCGTTTTCAGATAGCCCTCAATGCAAAGGCTCTAGACGCAAATATTGGTGTGAGAGCTAATTCAGTGAAGGAAACACTGCATGTTGGTGAAGGGCCTATTGAAGAAGGATCAGCCGAGTGGTTTTTGTGGGAGAACAACTCCATTTGGCTCACTAACTTCACACACCATCAGTCTTCCAAGCAGCTCTAAAGGAAATTCAGTTTTCACACTCTATGCTTAGTGTCCTTTGAGTGCATTATCTAGGAATGAACCTGGTAGAGCATCCCTCACAAACGAATGCTCCACATGCGGGTTTCACATGCCACCAACTCCACATTCACAGGCAACTTCAGCGCCACAGCCGTTTTCAGATAGCCCTCAATGCAAAGGCTCTAAACGCCAATATTGGTGTGAGAGCTAATTCAATCAAGGAAACACTGCATGTTGGTGAAGGGCATATTGAAGAAGGATCAGCCGAGTGGTTCTTGTGGGAGAACAACTCCATTTGGCTCACTAACTTCACACACCATCAGGCTTCCAAGCAGCTCTCAAGGAAACTCAGTTTTCACACTCTATGCTTAGTGAGCTTTGAGTGCCTAGGACGGAAATGAAGCTTGGTGAGCATCCCACACAAACGAATGCTCCACATGCGGGTTTCACATGCCACCAACTCCACATTCACAGGCAAGTTCAGCGCCACAGCCGTTTTCAGATAGCCCTCACTGCAAAGGCTCTAGACGCCAATATTGGTGTGAGAGCTAATTCAATCAAGGAAACACTGCATTTTGGTGAAGTGCATATTCAAGAATGATCAGCCGAGTGGTTCTTGTGGGAGAACAACTCCATTTGGCTCACTAACTTCACACACCATCAGGTTCCAAGCAGCTCTCAAGGAAACTCAATTTTCACACTCTATGCTTAGTGCCCTTTGAGTGCCTAGGACTGAAATGAAGCTGGTAGAGCATCCCACACAAACGAATGCTCCACATGCGGGTTTCACATGCCACCAACTCCACATTCACAGGCAACTTCAGCGCCACAGCCGTTTTCAGATAGCCCTCAATGCAAAGGCTCTAGACGCAAATATTGGTGTGAGAGCTAATTCAAGCAAGGAAACACTGCATGTTGGTGAAGGGCATATTGAAGAAGGATCAGCCGAGTGGTTCTTGTGGGAGAACAACTCCATTTGGCTCACTAACTTCACACACCATCAGGCTTCCAAGCAGCTCTCAAGGAAACTCAGTTTTCACACTCTATGCTTAGTGCCCTTTGAGTGCATTATCTAGGAATGAACCTGGTAGAGCATCCCACAGAAATAAATGCTCCACATGCAGGTTTCACATGCCACCAACTCCACATTCTCAGGCAACTTCAGCGCCACAGCCGTTTTCAGATAGCCCTAAATGCAAAGGCTCTAGACACAAATATTGGTGTGAGAGCTAATTCAATCAAGGAAACACTGCATGTTGGTGAAGGGCATATTGAAGAAGGATCAGCCGAGTGGTTCTTGTGGGAGAACAACTCCATTTGGCTCACTAACTTCACACACCATCAGGCTTCCAAGCAGCTCTCAAGGAAACTCAGTTTTCACACTCTATGCTTAGTGCGCTTTGAGTGCCTAGGACTGAAATGATGCTTGGTGAGCATCCCACACAAACGAATGCTCCACATGCGGGTTTCACATTCCACCAACTCCACATTCTCAGGCAACTTCAGCGCCACAGCCGTTTTCAGATAGCCCTCAATGTAAAGGCTCTAGATGCAAATATTGGTGTGAGAGCTAATTCAATCAAGGAAACACTGCATGTTGGTGAAGGGCATATTGAAGAAGGATCAGCCGAGTGGTTCTTGTGGGAGAACAACTCCATATGGCTCACTAACTTCACACACCATCAGGCTTCCAAGTAGCTCTCAAGGAAACTCAGTTTTCACACTCTATGCTTAGTGCCCTTTGAGTGCATTATCTAGGAATGAAACTGGTAGAGCATCCCACACAAACAAATGCTCCACATTCTCAGGCAACTTCAGCGCCACAACCGTTTTCAGATAGCCCTCAATGCAAAGGCTCTAGACGCAAATATTGGTGTGAGAGCTAATTCAATCAAGGAAACACTGCATGTTGGTGAAGGGCCTATTGAAGAAGGATCAGCCGAGTGGTTTTTGTGGGAGAACAACTCCATTTGGCTCACTAACTTCACACACCATCAGTCTTCCAAGCAGCTCTAAAGGAAACTCAGTTTTCACACTCTATGCTTAGTGTCCTTTGAGTGCATTATCTAGGAATGAACCTGGTAGAGCATCCCTCACAAACGAATGCTCCACATGCGGGTTTCACATGCCACCAACTCCACATTCACAGGCAACGTCAGCGCCACAGCCGTTTTCAGATAGCCCTCAATGCAAAGGCTCTAAACGCCAATATTGGTGTGAGAGCTAATTCAATCAAGGAAACACTGCATGTTGGTGAAGGGCATATTGAAGAAGGATCAGCCGAGTGGTTCTTGTGGGAGAACAACTCCATTTGGCTCACTAACTTCACACACCATCAGGCTTCCAAGCAGCTCTCAAGGAAACTCAGTTTTCACACTCTATGCTTAGTGCCCTTTGAGTGCCTAGGACTGAAATGAAGCTGGTAGAGCATCCCACACAAACGAATGCTCCACATGCAGGTTTCACATGCCACCAACTCCACATTCTCAGGCAACTTCAGCGCCACAGCCGTTTTCAGATAGCCCTCAATGCAAAGGCTCTAGACGCAAATATTGGTGTGAGAGCTAATTCAATCAAGGAAACACTGCATGTTGGTGAAGGGCATATTGAAGAAGGATCAGCCGAGTGGTTCTTGTGGGAGAACAACTCCATTTGGCTCACTAACTTCACACACCATCAGGCTTCCAAGCAGCTCTCAAGGAAACTCAGTTTTCACACTCTATGCTTAGTGCCCTTTGAGTGCATTATCTAGGAATGAACCTGGTAGAGCATCCCACACAAACGAATGCTCCACATGCGGGTTTCACATGCCACCAACTCCACATTCTCAGACAACTTCAGCGCCACAGCCGTTTTCAGATAGCCTTCAATGTAAAGGCTCTAGATGCAAATATTGGTGTGAGAGCTAATTCAATCAAGGAAACACTGCATGTTGGTGAAGGGCATATTGAAGAAGGATCAGCCGAGTGGTTCTTGTGGGAGAACAACTCCATTTGGCTCACTAACTTCACACACCATCAGGCTTCCAAGCAGCTCTCAAGGAAACTCAGTTTTCACACTCTATGCTTAGTGCCCTTTGAGTGCCTAGGACTGAAATGAAGCTTGGTGAGCATCCCACACAAACGAATGCTCCACATGCGAGTTTCACATGCCACCAACTCCACATTCACAGGCAACGTCAGCGCCACAGCCGTTTTCAGATAGCCCTCAATGCAAAGGCTCTAGACGCAAATATTGGTGTGAGAGCTAATTCAATCAAGGAAACATTGCATGTTGGTGAAGGGCATATTGAAGAAGGATCAGCCGAGTGGTTCTTGTGGGAGAACAACTCCATTTGGCTCACTAACTTCACACACCATCAGGCTTCCAAGTAGCTCTCAAGGAAACTCAGTTTTCACACTCTATGCTTAGTGCCCTTTGAGTGCATTATCAAGGAATGAAACTGGTAGAGCATCCCACACAAACGAATGCTCCACATTCTCAGGCAACTTCAGCGCCACAGCCGTTTTCAGATAGCCCTCAATGCAAAGGCTCTAGACGCAAATATTGGTGTGAGAGCTAATTCAATCAAGGAAACACTGCATGTTGGTGAAGGGCATATTGAAGAAGGATCAGCCGAGTGGTTCTTGTGGGAGAACAACTCCATTTGGCTCACTAACTTCACACACCATCAGGCTTCCAAGCAGCTCTCAAGGAAACTCAGTTTTCACACTCTATGCTTAGTGCCCTTTGAGTGCCTAGGACTGAAATGAATATTGGTGAGCATCCCACACAAACGAATGCTCCACATGCGAGTTTCACATGCCACCAACTCCACATTCACAGGCAACGTCAGCGCCACAGCCGTTTTCAGATAGCCCTCAATGCAAAGGCTCTAGACGCAAATATTGGTGTGAGAGCTAATTCAATCAAGGAAACATTGCATGTTGGTGAAGGGCATGTTGAAGAAGGATCAGCCGAGTGGTTCTTGTGGGAGATCAACTCCATTTTCTCACTAACTTCACACACCATCAGGCTTCCAAGTAGCTCTCAAGGAAACTCAGTTTTCACACTCTATGCTTAGTGCCCTTTGAGTGCATTATCTAGGAATGAACCTGGTAGAGTATCCCACACAAACGAATGCTCCACATACCGGTTTCACATGCCACCAACTCCACATTCTCAGGCAACTTCAGCGCCACAGCCGTTTTCAGATAGCCCTCAGTGCAAAGGCTCTAGATGCAAATATTGGTGTGAGAGCTAATTCAATCAAGGAAACACTGCATGTTGGTGAAGGGCATATTGAAGAAGGATCAGCCGAGTGGTTCTTGTGGGAGAACAACTCCATTTGGCTCACTAACTTCACACACCATCAGGCTTCCAAGCAGCTCTCAAGGAAACTCAGTTTTCACACTCTATGCTTAGTGCGCTTTGAGTGCCTAGGACTGAAATGAAGCTTGATGAGCATCCCACACAAACTAATGCTCCACATGCGGGTTTCACATGCCACCAACTCCACATTCTCAGACAATTTCAGCGCCACAGCCGTTTTCAGATAGCCCTCAGTGCAAAGGCTCTAGACGCAAATATTGGTGTGAGAGCTAATTCAATGAAGGAAACACTGCATGTTGGTGAAGGGCATATTGAAGAAGGATCAGCCGAGTGGTTCTTGTGGGAGAGCAACTCCATTTGGCTCACTAACTTCACACACCATCAGGCTTCCAAACAGCTCTCAAGGAAACTCAGTTTTCACACTCTATGCTTAGTGCCCTTTGAGTGCATTATCAAGGAATGAACCTGGTAGCGCATCCCACACAAACGAATGCTCCACATGCGGGTTTCACATGCCACCAACTCCACATTCTCAGGCAACTTCAGCGCCACAGCCGTTTTCAGATAGCCCTCAATGCAAAGGCTCTAGACGCAAATATTGGTGTGAGAGCTAATTCAATCAAGGAAACACTGCATGTTGGTGAAGGGCATATTGAAGAAGGATCAGCCGAGTGGTTCTTGTGGGAGAACAACTCCATTTGGCTCACTAACTTCACACACCATCAGGCTTCCAAGCAGCTCTCAAGGAAACTCAGTTTTCATAATCTATGCTTAGTGCGCTTTGAGTGCATTATCTAGGAATGAACCTGGTAGAATATCCCACACAAACGAATGCTCCACATGCGGGTTTCACATGCCACCAACTCCACATTCTCAGGCAACTTCAGCGCCACAGCCGTTTTCAGATAGCCCTCAGTGCAAAGGCTCTAGACGCAAATATTGGTGTGAGAGCTAATTCAGTGAAGGAAACACTGCATGTTGGTGAAGGGCATATTGAAGAAGGATCAGCTGAGTGGTTCTTGTGGGAGAACAACTCCATTTGGCTCACTAACTTCACACACCATCAGGCTTCCAAGCAGCTCTCAAGGAAACTCAGTTTTCACAATCTATGCTTAGTGCCCTTTGAGTGCATTATCTAGGAATGAACCTGGTAGAATATCCCACACAAACGAATGCTCCACATGCCGGTTTCACATGCCACCAACTCCACATTCTCAGGCAACTTCAGCGCCACAGCCGTTTTCAGATAGCCCTCAGTGCAAAGGCTCTAGACGCAAATATTGGTGTGAGAGCTAATTCAGTGAAGGAAACACTGCATGTTGGTGAAGGGCATATTGAAGAAGGATCAGCCGAGTGGTTCTTGTGGGAGAACAACTCCATTTGGCTCACTAACTTCACACACCATCAGGCTTCCAAGCAGCTCTCAAGGAAACTCAGTTTTCACACTCTATGCTTAGTGCCCTTTGAGTGCATTATCAAGGAATGAACCTGGTAGAGCATCCCACACAAACAAATGCTCCACATGCGGGTTTCACATGCCACCAACTCCACATTCTCAGGCAACTTCAGCGCCACAGCCGTTTTCAGATAGCCCTCAATGCAAAGGCTCTAGACGCAAATATTGGTGTGAGAGCTAATTCAATCAAGGAAACACTGCATGTTGGTGAAGGGCATATTGAAGAAGGATCAGCCGAGTGGTTCTTGTGGGAGAACAACTCCATTTGGCTCACTAACTTCACACACCATCAGGCTTCCAAGCAGCTCTCAAGGAAACTCAGTTTTCACACTCTATGCTTAGTGCCCTTTGAGTGCATTATCTAGGAATGAACCTGGTAGAGCATCCCACACAAACGAATGCTCCACATGCGGGTTTCACATGCCACCAACTCCACATTCACAGGCAACTTCAGCGCCACAGCCGTTTTCAGATAGCCCTCAATGCAAAGGCTCTAGACGCAAATATTGGTGTGAGAGCTAATTCAATCAAGGAAACACTGCATGCTGGTGAAGGGCATATTGAAGAAGGATCAGCCGAGTGGTTCTTGTGGGAGAACAACTCCATTTGGCTCACTAACTTCACACACCATCAGGCTTCCAAGCAGCTCTCAAGGAAACTCAGTTTTCACACTCTATGCTTAGTGCCCTTTGAGTGCATTATCTAGGAATGAACCTGGTAGAGCATCCCACACAAACGAATGCTCCACATGCGGGTTTCACATGCCACCAACTCCACATTCTCAGGCAACTGTAGCGCCACAGCCGTTTTCAGATAGCCCTCAGTCAAAGGCTCTAGACGCAAATATTGGTGTGAGAGCTAATTCAATGAAGGAAACACTGCATTTTGGTGAAGGGCATATTGAAGAAGGATCAGCCGAGTGGTTCTTGTGGGAGAACAACTCCATTTGGCTAACTAACTTCACACACCATCAGGCTTCCAAGCAGCTCTCAAGGAAACTCAGTTTTCACACTCTATCCTTAGTGCCCTTTGAGTGCTTTATCTAGGAATGAACCTGGTAGAGCATCCCACACAAACGAATGCTCCACATGCGGGTTTCACATGCCACCAACTCCACATTCACAGGCAACTTCAGCGCCACAGCCGTTTTCAGATAGCCCTCAATGCAAAGGTTCTAGACGCCAATATTGGTGTGAGAGCTAATTCAATCAAGGAAACACTGCATGTTGGTGAAGGGCATATTGAAGAAGGATCAGCCGAGTGGTTCTTGTGGGAGAGCAACTCCATTTGGCTCACTAACTTCACACACCATCAGGCTTCCAAGCAGCTCTCAAGGAAACTCAGTTTTCACACTCTATGCTTAGTGCCCTTTGAGTGCATTATCAAGGAATGAACCTGGTAGAGCATCCCACACAAACAAATGCTCCACATACGGTTTTCACATGCCACCAACTCCACATTCTCAGGCAACTTCAGCGCCACAGCCATTTTCAGATAGCCCTCAATGCAAAGGATCTAGACGCAAATATTGGTGTGAGAGCTAATTCAGTGAAGGAAACACTGCATGTTGGTGAAGGGCATATTGAAGAAGGATCAGCCGAGTGGTTCTTGTGGGAGAACAACTCCATTTGGCTCACTAACTTCACACACCATCAGGCTTCCAAGCAGCTCTCAAGGAAACTCAGTTTTCACACTCTATGCTTAGTGCGCTTTGAGTGCCTAGGACGGAAAGGAAGCTTGGTGAGCATCCCACACAAACGAATGCTCCACATGCCACCAACACCACATTCTTAGGCAACTTCAGCGCCACAGCCGTTTTCAGATAGCCCTCAATGTAAAGGCTCTAGATGAAAATATTGGTGTGAGAGCTAAATGAATGAAGGAAACACTGCATGTTGGTGAAGGGCATATTGAAGAAGGATCAGCCGAGTGGTTCTTGTGGGAGAACAACTCCATTTGGCTCACTAACTTCACACACCATCAGGCTTCCAAGCAGCTCTCAAGGAAACTCAGTTTTCACACTCTATGCTTAGTGCCCTTTGAGTGCATTATCTAGGAATGAACCTGGTAGAGCATCCCACACAAACAAATGCTCCACATGCGGGTTTCACATGCCACCAACTCCACATTCTCAGGCAACTTCAGCGCAACAGCCGTTTTCAGATAGCCCTCAATGCAAAGGCTCTAGACGCAAATATTGGTGTGAGAGCTAATTCAATCAAGGAAACACTGCATGTTGGTGAAGGGCATATTGAAGAAGGATCAGACGAGTGGTTCTTGTGGGAGAACAACTCCATTTGGCTCACTAACTTCACACACCATCAGGCTTCCAAGCAGCTCTCAAGGAAACTCAGTTTTCACACTCTATGCTTAGTGCCCTTTGAGTGCATTATCTAGGAATGAACC
>NW_026697032.1:0-28687 GCF_030435755.1 Ochotona princeps | reverse complement strand
TTTCATTCCTAGATAATGCACTCAAAGGGCACTAAGCATAGAGTGTGAAAACTGAGTTTCCTTGAGAGCTGCTTGGAAGCCTGATGGTGTGTGAAGTTAGTGAGCCAAATGGAGTTGTTCTCCCACAAGAACCACTCGGCTGATCCTTCTTCAATATGCCCTTCACCAACATGCAGTGTTTCCTTGATTGAATTAGCTCTCACACCAATATTTGCGTCTAGAGCCTTTGCATTGAGGGCTATCTGAAAACGGCTGTGGCGCTGAAGTTGCCTGTGAATGGGGAGTTGGTGGCATGTGAAACCCGCATGTGGAGCATTCGTTGTGTGGGATGCTCTACCAGGTTCATTCCTAGATAATGCACTCAAAGGGCACTAAGCATAGAGTGTGAAAACTGAGTTTCCTTGAGAGCTGCTTGGAAGCCTGATGGTGTGTGAAGTTAGTGAGCCAAATGGAGTTGTTCTCCCACAAGAACCACTCGGCTGATCCTTCTTCAATATGCCCTTCACCAACATGCAGTGTTTCCTTGATTGAATTAGCTCTCACACCAATATTTGCGTCTAGAGCCTTTGCATTGAGGGCTATCTGAAAACGGCTGTGGCGCTGAAGTTGCCTGTGAATGTGGAGTTGGTGGCATGTGAAACCCGCATGTGGAGCATTCGTTTGTGTGGGATGCTCTACCAGGTTCATTCCTAGATAATGCACTCAAAGGGCACTAAGCATAGAGTGTGAAAACTGAGTTCCTTGAGAGCTGCTTGAAGCCTGATGGTGTGTGAAGTTAGTGAGCCAATGGAGTTGTTCTCCCACAAGAACCACTCGGCTGATCCTTCTTCAATATGCCCTTCACCAACATGCAGTGTTTCCTTGATTGAATTAGCTCTCACACCAATATTTGCGTCTAGAGCCTTTGCATGAGGGCTATCTGAAAACGGCTGTGGCGCTGAAGTTGCCTGTGAATGTGGAGTTGGTGTCATGTGAAACCCGCATGTGGAGCATTCGTTTGTGTGGGATGCTCTACCAGGTTCATTCCTAGATAATGCACTCAAAGGGCACTAAGCATAGAGTGTGAAAACTGAGTTTCCTTGAGAGCTGCTTGGAAGCCTGATGGTGTGTGAAGTTAGTGAGCCAAATGGAGTTGTTCTCCCACAAGAACCACTCGGCTGATCCTTCTTCAATATGCCCTTCACCAACATGCAGTGTTTCCTTGATTGAATTAGCTCTCACACCAATATTTGCGTCTAGAGCCTTTGCATTGAGGGCTATCTGAAAACGGCTGTGGCGCTGAAGTTGCCTGTGAATGTGGAGTTGGTGGCATGTGAAACCGCATGTGGAGCATTCGTTTGTGTGGGATGCTCTCCAAGCTTCATTTCAGTCCTAGGCACTCAAAGGGCACTAAGCATAGAGTGTGAAAACTGAGTTTCCTTGAGAGCTGCTTGGAAGCCTGATGGTGTGTGAAGTTAGTGAGCCAAATGGCGTTGTTCTCCACAAGAACCACTCGGCTGATCCTTCTTCAATATGCCCTTCACCAACATGCAGTGTTTCCTTGATTGAATTAGCTCTCACACCAATATTTGGGTCTAGAGCCTTTGCATTGAGGGCTATCTGAGAAACGGCTGTGGCGCTGAAGTTGCCTGTGAATGTGGAGTTGGTGGCATGTGAAACCCGCATGTGGAACATTCGTTTGTGTGGTATGCTCTACCAGGTTCATTCCTAGATAATGCACTCAAGGGCACTAAGCATAGAGTGTGAAAACTGAGTTTCCTTGAGAGCTGCTTGGAAGCCTGATGGTGTGTGAAGTTAGTGAGCCAAATGGAGTTGTTCTCCCCACAAGAACCACTCGCTGATCCTTCTTCAATATGCCCTTCACCAACATGCAGTGTTTCCTTGATTGAATTAGCTCTCACACCAATATTTGGGTCTAGAGCCTTTGCATTGAGGGCTATCTGAAAACGGCTGTGCGCTGAAGTTGCCTGTGAATGTGGAGTTGGTGGCATGTGAAACCCGCATGTGGAACATTCGTTTGTGTGGGATGCTCTACCAGGTTCATTCCTAGATAATGCACTCAAAGGGCACTAAGCATAGAGTGTGAAAACTGAGTTTCCTTGAGAGCTGCTTGGAAGCCTGATGGTGTGTGAAGTTAGTGAGCCAAATGGAGTTGTTCTCCCACAAGAACCACTCGACTGATCCTTCTTCAATATGCCCTTCACCAACATGCAGTGTTTCCTTGATTGAATTAGCTCTCACACCAATATTTGCGTCTAGAGCCTTTGCATTGAGGGCTATCTGAAAACGGCTGTGGCGCTGAAGTTGCCTGTGAATGGGGAGTTGGTGGCATGTGAAACCCGCATGTGGAGCATTCGTTTGTGTGGGATGCTCTCCAAGCTTCATTTCAGTCCTAGGCACTCAAAGGGCACTAAGCATAGAGTGTGAAAACTGAGTTTCCTTGAGAGCTGCTTGGAAGCCTGATGGTGTGTGAAGTTAGTGAGCCAAATGGAGTTGTTCTCCCACAAGAACCACTCGGCTGATCCTTCTTCAATATGCCCTTCACCAACATGCAGTGTTTCCTTGATTGAATTAGCTCTCACACCAATATTTGCGTCTAGAGCCTTTGCATTGAGGGCTATCTGAAAACGGCTGTGGCGCTGAAGTTGCCTGTGAATGTGGAGTTGGTGGCATGTGAAACCCGCATGTGGAACATTCGTTTGTGTGCTCTACCAGGTTCATTCCTAGAGTAATGCACTCAAGGGACTAGATAGAGGGACTGAGTTTCTGAGAGCTGCTGGAAGCTGATGGTGTGAAGTTAGTGAGCCAGCTGGGAGTTGTTGTGTGTGAAGTTAGTGAGATCCTTCTTCATATGCCCTTCACACATGCAGTGTTTCCTTGATTGAATTAGCTCTCACAATAATATTTGCGTCTAGAGCCTTTGCATTGAGGGCTATCTGAGCTGTGGCGCTGAAGTTGCCTGTGAATGTGGGTGGACGTTGGTGGCATGATCGTTTGTGTGGGATGCTCTACAGGTTCATTCCTAGCTTAGGCATAAGGGGATGATTGAGTGTGATTGAGTTTCTTGGAGCTGCTTGAAGCTGATGGTGTGTGAGTTAGTGAGCCATGAGGTGTTGTGTAGTTAGTGAGCCTAGGTGATCCTTCTTCCATATGCGCTTCACCAACATGCAGTGTTTCCTTGATTGAATTAGCTCTCACACCAATTTGTGTCTAGAGCCTTTGCATTGAGGGCTATCTGAAAACGGCTGTGGCGCTGAAGTTGCCTGTGAATGTGGAGTTGGTGGCATGTGAAACCCGCATGTGGAGCATTCGTTGTGTGGGATGCTCTACCAGGTTCATTCCTAGATAATGCACTCAAAGGGCACTAAGCATAGAGGTGTGAAAACTGAGTTTCCTTGAGCTGCTTGGAGCCTGATGGTGTGATGTTAGTGTGTGAGTTTGTGATGGGTTGTGTCTCACAAGAACACTCGGTGATCCTTCTTCAATATGCCCTTCACCACAACATGCAGTGTTTCCTTGATTGAATTAGCTCTCACACCAATATTTGCGTGAGCCTTTGCATTGAGGGCTATCTGAAAACGGCTGTGGCGCTGAAGTTGCCTGTGAATGTGGAGTTGGTGTCATGTGAAACCCGCATGAGCATCATGTGGAGCATTCGTTTGTGTGGGATGCTCACCAAGCTTCATTTCAGTCATAGGTACTCAAAGGACCCTAAGCATAGAATTTGAAAACTGAGTTTCCTTGAGAGCTGCTTGGAAGCCTGATGGTGTGTGAAGTTAGTGAGGCAAATGGAGTTGTTCTCCCACAAGAACCACTCGGCTGATCCTTCTTCAATATGCCCTTCACCAACATGCAGTGTTTCCTTGATTGAATTAGCTCTCACACCAATATTTGCGTCTAGAGCCTTTGCATTGAGGGCTATCTGAAAACGGCTGTGGCGCTGAAGTTGCCTGTGAATGTGGAGTTGGTGGCATGTGAAACCCGCATGTGGAGCATTCATTTGTGTGGGATGCTCTACCAGGTTCATTCCTAGATAATGCACTCAAAGGGCACTAAGCATAGAGTGTGAAAACTGAGTTTCCTTGAGAGCTGCTTGGAAGCCTGATGGTGTGTGAAGTTAGCCAAATGGAGTTGTTCTCCCACAAGAACCACTCGGCTGATCCTTCTTCAATATGCCCTTCACCAACATGCAGTGTTTCCTTGATTGAATTAGCTCTCACACCAATATTTGCGTCTAGAGCCTTTGCATTGAGGGCTATCTGAAAACGGCTGTGGCGCTGAAGTTGCCTGTGAATGTGGAGTTGGTGGCATGTGAAACCCTCAAGTGGAGCATTCGTTTATGTGGGATGCTCACCAAGCTTCATTTCAGTCCTAGGCACTCAAAGGGCACTAAGCATAGAGTGTGAAAACTGAGTTTCCTTGAGAGCTGCTTGGAAGCCTGATGGTGTGTGAAGTTAGTGAGCCAAATGGAGTTGTTCTCCCACAAGAACCACTCGGCTGATCCTTATTCAATATGCCCTTCACCAAAATGCAGTGTTTCCTTGATTGAATTAGCTCTCACACCAATATTGGCGTCTAGAGCCTTTGCATTGAGGGCTATCTGAAAACGGCTGTGGCGCTGAAGTTGCCTGTGAATGTGGAGTTGGTGGCATGTGAAACCCGCATGTGGAGCATTCGTTTGTGTGGGATGCTCTCCAAGCTTCATTTCAGTCCTAGGCACTCAAAGGGCACTAAGCATAGAGTGTGAAAACTGAGTTTCCTTGAGAGCTGCTTGGAAGCCTGATGGTGTGTGAAGTTAGTGAGCCAAATGGAGTTGTTCTCCCACAAGAACCACTCGGCTGATCCTTCTTCAATATGCCCTTCACCAACATGCAGTGTTTCCTTGATTGAATTAGCTCTCACACCAATATTTGCGTCTAGAGCCTTTGCATTGAGGGCTATCTGAAAACGGCTGTGGCGCTGAAGTTGCCTGTGAATGTGGAGTTGGTGTCATGTGAAACCCGCATGTGGAGCATTCGTTTGTGTGGTATGCTCTACCAGGTTCATTCCTAGATAATGCACTCAAAGGGCACTAAGCATAGAGTGTGAAAACTGAGTTTCCTTGAGAGCTGCTTGAAGCCTGATGGTGTGTGAAGTTAGTGAGCCAAATGGAGTTGTTCCCACAAGAACCACTCGGCTGATCCTTCTTCAATATGCCCTTCACCAACATGCAGTGTTTCCTTGATTGAATTAGCTCTCACACCAATATTTGCGTCTAAAGCCTTTGCATTGAGGGCTATCTCAAAATGGCTGTGGCGCTGAAGTTGCCTGTGAATGTGGAGTTGGTGGCATGTGAAACCCACATGTGGAGCATTCGTTTGTGTGGGATGCTCTCCAAGCTTCATTTCAGTCCTAGGCACTCAAAGGGCACTAAGCATAGAGTGTGAAAACTGAGTTTCTTGAGAGCTGCTTGGAAGCCTGATGGTGTGTGAAGTTAGTGAGCCAAATGGAGTTGTTCTCCCACAAGAACCACTTGGCTGATCCTTCTTCCATATGCGCTTCACCAACATGCAGTGTTTCCTTGATTGAATTAGCTCTCACACCAATATTTGTGTCTAGAGCCTTTGCATTGAGGGCTATCTGAAAACGCTGTGGCGCTGAAGTTGCCTGTGAATGTGGAGTTGGTGGCATGTGAAACCCGCATGTGGAGCATTCGTTTGTGTGGGATGCTCACCAAGCTTCATTTCAGTCCTAGGTACTCAAAGGACCCTAAGCATAGAGTGTGAAAACTGAGTTTCCTTGAGAGCTGCTTGGAAGCCTGATGGTGTGTGAAGTTAGTGAGCCAAATGGAGTTGTTCTCCCACAAGAACCACTCGGCTGATCCTTCTTCAATATGCCCTTCACCAACATGCAGTGTTTCCTTGATTGAATTAGCTCTCACACCAATATTTGGGTCTAGAGCCTTTGCATTGAGGGCTATCTGAAAACGGCTGTGGGGCTGAAGTTGCCTGTGAATGTGGAGTTGGTGGCATGTGAAACCCGCATGTGGAGCATTCGTTTGTGTGGGATGCTCTACCAGGTTCATTCCTAGATAATGCACTCAAAGGGCACTAAGCATAGAGTGTGAAAACTGAGTTTCCTTGAGAGCTGCTTGGAAGCCTGATGGTGTGTGAAGTTAGTGAGCCAAATGGAGTTGTTCTCCCACAAGAACCACTCGGCTGATCCTTCTTCAATATGCGCTTCACCAACATGCAGTGTTTCCTTGATTGAATTAGCTCTCACACCAATATTTGTGTCTAGAGCCTTTGCATTGAGGGCTATCTGAAAACGGCTGTGGCGCTGAAGTTGCCTGTGAATGTGGAGTTGGTGGCATGTGAAACCCGCATGTGGAGCATTCGTTTGTGTGGGATGCTCTACCAGGTTCATTCCTAGATAATGCACTCAAAGGGCACTAAGCATAGAGTGTGAAAACTGAGTTTCCTTGAGAGCTGCTTGGAAGCCTGATGGTGTGTGAAGTTAGTGAGCCAAATGAAGTTGTTCTCCCACAAGAACCACTCGGCTGATCTTCTTCAATATGCCCTTCACCAACATGCAGTGTTTCCTTGATTGAATTAGCTCTCACACCAATATTTGCGTCTAGAGCCTTTGCATTGAGGGCTATCTGAAAACGGCTGTGGCGCTGAAGTTGCCTGTGAATGTGGAGTTGGTGGCATGTGAAACCCGCAAGTGGAGCATTCGTTTATGTGGGATGCTCACCAAGTTTCATTTCAGTCCTAGGCACTCAAAGGGCACTAAGCATAGAGTGTGAAAACTGAGTTTCCTTGAGAGCTGCTTGGAAGCCTGATGGTGTGTGAAGTTAGTGAGCCAAATGGAGTTGTTCTCCCACAAGAACCACTCGGCTGATCCTTCTTCAATATGCCCTTCACCAACATGCAGTGTTTCCTTGATTGAATTAGCTCTCACACCAATATTTGCGTCTAGAGCCTTTGCATTGAGGGCTATCTGAAAACGGCTGTGGCGCTGAAGTTGCCTGTGAATGTGGAGTTGGTGGCATGTGAAACCCGCATGTGGAGCATTCGTTTGTGTGGGATGCTCTCCAAGCTTCATTTCAGTCCTAGGCACTCAAATGGCACTAAGCATAGAGTGTTAAAACTGAGTTTCCTTGAAGAGCTGCTTGGAAGCCTGATGGTGTGTGAAGTTAGTGAGCCAAATGGAGTTGTTCTCCCACAAGAACCACTCGGCTGATCCTTCTTCAATATGCCCTTCACCAACATGCAGTGTTTCCTTGATTGAATTAGCTCTCACACCAATATTTGCATCTAGAGCCTTTGCATTGAGGGCTATCTGAAAACGGCTGTGGCGCTGAAGTTGCCTGTGAATGTGGAGTTGGTGGCATGTGAAACCCGCATGTGGAGCATTCGTTTGTGTGGGATGCTCTAGCAGGTTCATTCCGAGATTATGCACTCAAAGGGCACTAAGCATAGAGTGTGAAAACTGAGTTTCCTTGAGAGCTGCTTGGAAGCCTGATGGTGTGTGAAGTTAGTGAGCCAAATGGAGTTGTTCTCCCAGAAGAACCACTCGGCTGATCCTTCTTCAATATGCGCTTCACCAACATGCAGTGTTTCCTTGATTGAATTAGCTCTCACACCAGTATTTGTGTCTAGAGCCTTTGCATTGAGGGCTATCTGAAAACGGCTGTGGCGCTGAAGTTGCCTGTGAATGTGGAGTTGGTGGCATGTGAAACCCGCATGTGGAGCATTCGTTTGTGTGGGATGCTCACCAAGCTCATTTCAGTCCTAGGCACACAAAGAGCACTAAGCATAGAGTGTGAAAACTGAGTTTCCTTGAGAGCTGCTTGGAAGCCTGATGGTGTGTGAAGTTAGTGAGCCAGATGGAGTTGTTCTCCCACAAGAACCACTCGGCTGATCCTTCTTCAATATGCCCTTCACCAACATGCAGTGTTTCCTTGATTGAATTAGATCTCACACCAATATTTGCGTCTAGAGCCTTTGCATTGAGGGCTATCTGAAAACGGCTGTGGCGCTGAAGTTGCCTGTGATGTGGAGTTGGTGGCATGTGAAACCCGCATGTGGAGCATTCGTTTGTGTGGATGCTCTAGCAGGTTCATTCCGAGATTATGCACTCAAAGGGCACTAAGCATAGAGTGTGAAAACTGAGTTTCCTTGAGAGCTGCTTGGAAGCCTGATGGTGTGTGAAGTTAGTGAGCCAAATGGAGTTGTTCTCCCACAAGAACCACTCGGCTGATCCTTCTTCAATATGTGCTTCACCAACATGCAGTGTTTCCTTGATTGAATTAGCTCTCACACCAATATTTGTGTCTAGAGCCTTTGCATTGAGGGCTATCTGAAAACGGCTGTGGCGCTGAAGTTGCCTGTGAATGTGGAGTTGGTGGCATGTGAAACCCGCATGTGGAGCATTCGTTTGTGTGGGATGCTCACCAAGCTCATTTCAGTCCTAGGCACACAAAGAGCACTAAGCATAGAGTGTGAAAACTGAGTTTCCTTGAGAGCTGCTTGGAAGCCTGATGGTGTGTGAAGTTAGTGAGCCAGATGGAGTTGTTCTCCCACAAGAACCACTCGGCTGATCCTTCTTCAATATGCCCTTCACCAACATGCAGTGTTTCCTTGATTGAATTAGATCTCACACCAATATTTGCGTCTAGAGCCTTTGCATTGAGGGCTATCTGAAAACGGCTGTGGCGCTGAAGTTGCCTGTGAATGTGGAGTTGGTGGCATGTGAAACCCGCATGAGGAGCATTCGTTTGTGTGGGATGCTCTACCAGGTTCATTCCTAGATAATGCACTCAAAGGGCACTAAGCATAGAGTGTGAAAACTGAGTTTCCTTGAGAGCTGCTTGAAGCCTGATGGTGTGTGAAGTTAGTGAGCCAAATGGAGTTGTTCTCCCACAAGAACCACTCGGCTGATCCTTCTTCAATATGCCCTTCACCAACATGCAGTGTTTCCTTGATTGAATTAGCTCTCACACCAATATTTGCATCTAGAGCCTTTGCATTGAGGGCTATCTGAAAACGGCTGTGGCGCTGAAGTTGCCTGTAAATGTGGAGTTGGTGGCATGTGAAACCCGCATGTGGAGCATCGTTTGTGTGGGATGCTCTACCAGGTTCATTCCTAGATAATGCACTCAAAGGGCACTAAGCATAGAGTGTGAAAACTGAGTTTCCTTGAGAGCTGCTTGGAAGCCTGATGGTGTGTGAAGTTAGTGAGCCAAATGGAGTTGTTCTCCCACAAGAACCACTCGGCTGATCCTTCTTCAATATGCGCTTCACCAACATGCAGTGTTTCCTTGATTGAATTAGCTCTCACACCAATATTTGTGTCTAGAGCCTTTGCATTGAGGGCTATCTGAAAACGGCTGTGGCGCTGAAGTTGCCTGTGAATGTGGAGTTGGTGGCATGTGAAACCCGAATGTGGAGCATTCGTTTGTGTGGGATGCTCTACCAGGTTCATTCCTAGATAATGCACTCAAAGGGCACTAAGCATAGAGTGTGAAAACTGAGTTTCCTTGAGAGATGCTTGGAAGCCTGATGGTGTGTGAAGTTAGTGAGCCAAATGAAGTTGTTCTCCCACAAGAACCACTCGGCTGATCCTTCTTCAATATGCCCTTCACCAACATGCAGTGTTTCCTTGATTGAATTAGCTCTCACACCAATATTTGGGTCTAGAGCCTTTGCATTGAGGGCTATCTGAAAACGGCTGTGGCGCTGAAGTTGCTGTGAATGTGGAGTTGGTGGCATGTGAAACCCGCATGTGGAGCATTCGTTTGTGTGGAATGCTCTCCAAGCTTCATTTCAGTCGTAGGCACTCAAAGGGCACTAAGCATAGAGTGTGAAAACTGAGTTTCCTTGAGAGCTGCTTGGAAGCCTGATGGTGTGTGAAGTTAGTGAGCCAAATGGAGTTGTTCTCCCACAAGAACCAATGGCTGATCCTTCTTCAATATGCCCTTCCCCAACATGCAGTGTTTCCTTGATTGAATTAGCTCTCACACAAATATTTGGGTCTAGAGCCTTTGCATTGAGGGCTATCTGAAAACGGCTGTGGCGCTGAAGTTGCCTGTGAATGTGGAGTTGGTGGCATGTGAAACCCGCATGTGGAACATTCGTTTGTGTGGTATGCTCTACCAGGTTCATTCCTAGATAATGCACTCAAAGGGCACTAAGCATAGAGTGTGACTGAGTTTCCTTGAGAGCTGCTTGGAAGCCGATGGTGTGTGAAGTTAATGAGCCAAATGGAGTTGTTCTCCCACAAGAACCACTCGGCTGATCCTTCTTCAATATGCCCTTCACCAACATGCAGTGTTTCCTTGATTGAATTAGCTCTCACACCAATATTTGCGTCTAGAGCCTTTGCATTGAGGGCTATCTGAAAACGGCAGTGGCGCTGAAGTTGCCTGTGAATGTGGAGTTGGTGGCATGTGAAACCCGCATGTGGAGCATTCGTTTGTGTGGGATGCTCTACCAGGTTCATTCCTAGATAATGCACTCAAAGGGCACTAAGCATAGAGTGTGAAAACTGAGTTTCCTTGAGAGCTGCTTGAAAGCCTGATGGTGTGTGAAGTTAGTGAGCCAAATGGAGTTGTTCTCCCACAAGAACCACTCGACTGATCCTTCTTCAATATGCCCTTCACCAACATGCAGTGTTTCCTTGATTGAATTAGCTCTCACACCAATATTTGCGTCTAGAGCCTTTGCATTGAGGGCTATCTGAAAAACGGCTGTGGCGCTGAAGTTGCCTGTGAATGTGGAGTTGGTGGCATGTGAAACCCGCATGTGGAGCATTCGTTTGTGTGGGATGCTCTCCAAGCTTCATTTCAGTCCTAGGCACTCAAATGGCACTAAGCATAGAGTGTTAAAACTGAGTTTCCTTGAGAGCTGCTTGGAAGCCTGATGGTGTGTGAAGTTAGTGAGCCAAATGGAGTTGTTCTCCCACAAGAACCACTCGGCTGATCCTTCTTCAATATGCCCTTCACCAACATGCAGTGTTTACTTGATTGAATTAGCTCTCACACCAATATTTGCATCTAGAGCCTTTGCATTGAGGGCTATCTGAAAACGGCTGTGGCGCTGAAGTTGCCTGTGAATGTGGAGTTGGTGGCATGTGAAACCCGCATGTGGAGCATTCGTTTGTGTGGGATGCTCTAGCAGGTTCATTCCGAGATTATGCACTCAAAGGGCACTAAGCATAGAGTGTGAAAACTGAGTTTCCTTGAGAGCTGCTTGGAAGCCTGATGGTGTGTGAAGTTAGTGAGCCAAATGGAGTTGTTCTCCCAGAAGAACCACTCGGCTGATCCTTCTTCAATATGCGCTTCACCAACATGCAGTGTTTCCTTGATTGAATTAGCTCTCACACCAGTATTTGTGTCTAGAGCCTTTGCATTGAGGGCTATCTGAAAACGGCTGTGGCGCTGAAGTTGCCTGTGAATGTGGAGTTGGTGGCATGTGAAACCCGCATGTGGAGCATTCGTTTGTGTGGGATGCTCACCAAGCTCATTTCAGTCCTAGGCACACAAAGAGCACTAAGCATAGAGTGTGAAAACTGAGTTTCCTTGAGAGCTGCTTGGAAGCCTGATGGTGTGTGAAGTTAGTGAGCCAGATGGAGTTGTTCTCCCACAAGAACCACTCGGCTGATCCTTCTTCAATATGCCCTTCACCAACATGCAGTGTTTCCTTGATTGAATTAGATCTCACACCAATATTTGGGTCTAGAGCCTTTGCATTGAGGGCTATCTGAAAACGGCTGTGGCGCTGAAGTTGCCTGTGAATGTGGAGTTGGTGGCATGTGAAACCCGCATGTGGAGCATTCGTTTGTGTGGGATGCTCTAGCAGGTTCATTCCGAGATTATGCACTCAAAGGGCACTAAGCATAGAGTGTGAAAACTGAGTTTCCTTGAGAGCTGCTTGGAAGCCTGATGGTGTGTGAAGTTAGTGAGCCAAATGGAGTTGTTCTCCCACAAGAACCACTCGGCTGATCCTTCTTCAATATGTGCTTCACCAACATGCAGTGTTTCCTTGATTGAATTAGCTCTCACACCAATATTTGTGTCTAGAGCCTTTGCATTGAGGGCTATCTGAAAACGGCTGTGGCGCTGAAGTTGCCTGTGAATGTGGAGTTGGTGGCATGTGAAACCCGCATGTGGAGCATTCGTTTGTGTGGGATGCTCACCAAGCTCATTTCAGTCCTAGGCACACAAAGAGCACTAAGCATAGAGTGTGAAAACTGAGTTTCCTTGAGAGCTGCTTGGAAGCCTGATGGTGTGTGAAGTTAGTGAGCCAGATGGAGTTGTTCTCCCACAAGAACCACTCGGCTGATCCTTCTTCAATATGCCCTTCACCAACATGCAGTGTTTCCTTGATTGAATTAGATCTCACACCAATATTTGCGTCTAGAGCCTTTGCATTGAGGGCTATCTGAAAACGGCTGTGGCGCTGAAGTTGCCTGTGAATGTGGAGTTGGTGGCATGTGAAACTCGCATGAGGAGCATTCGTTTGTGTGGGATGCTCTACCAGGTTCATTCCTAGATAATGCACTCAAAGGGCACTAAGCATAGAGTGTGAAAACTGAGTTTCCTTGAGAGCTGCTTGGAAGCCTGATGGTGTGTGAAGTTAGTGAGCCAAATGGAGTTGTTCTCCCACAAGAACCACTCGGCTGATCCTTCTTCAATATGCCCTTCACCAACATGCAGTGTTTCCTTGATTGAATTAGCTCTCACACCAATATTTGCATCTAGAGCCTTTGCATTGAGGGCTATCTGAAAACGGCTGTGGCGCTGAAGTTGCCTGTAAATGTGGAGTTGGTGGCATGTGAAACCCGCATGTGGAGCATTCGTTTGTGTGGGATGCTCTACCAGGTTCATTCCTAGATAATGCACTCAAAGGGCACTAAGCATAGAGTGTGAAAACTGAGTTTCCTTGAGAGCTGCTTGGAAGCCTGATGGTGTGTGAAGTTAGTGAGCCAAATGGAGTTGTTCTCCCACAAGAACCACTCGGCTGATCCTTCTTCAATATGCGCTTCACCAACATGCAGTGTTTCCTTGATTGAATTAGCTCTCACACCAATATTTGTGTCTAGAGCCTTTGCATTGAGGGCTATCTGAAAACGGCTGTGGCGCTGAAGTTGCCTGTGAATGTGGAGTTGGTGGCATGTGAAACCCGAATGTGGAGCATTCGTTTGTGTGGGATGCTCTACCAGGTTCATTCCTAGATAATGCACTCAAAGGGCACTAAGCATAGAGTGTGAAAACTGAGTTTCCTTGAGAGATGCTTGGAAGCCTGATGGTGTGTGAAGTTAGTGAGCCAAATGAAGTTGTTCTCCCACAAGAACCACTCGGCTGATCCTTCTTCAATATGCCCTTCACCAACATGCAGTGTTTCCTTGATTGAATTAGCTCTCACACCAATATTTGGGTCTAGAGCCTTTGCATTGAGGGCTATCTGAAAACGGCTGTGGCGCTGAAGTTGCCTGTGAATGTGGAGTTGGTGGCATGTGAAACCCGCATGTGGAGCATTCGTTTGTGTGGAATGCTCTCCAAGCTTCATTTCAGTCGTAGGCACTCAAAGGGCACTAAGCATAGAGTGTGAAAACTGAGTTTCCTTGAGAGCTGCTTGGAAGCCTGATGGTGTGTGAAGTTAGTGAGCCAAATGGAGTTGTTCTCCCACAAGAACCAATTGGCTGATCCTTCTTCAATATGCCCTTCCCCAACATGCAGTGTTTCCTTGATTGAATTAGCTCTCACACAAATATTTGGGTCTAGAGCCTTTGCATTGAGGGCTATCTGAAAACGGCTGTGGCGCTGAAGTTGCCTGTGAATGTGGAGTTGGTGGCATGTGAAACCCGCATGTGGAACATTCGTTTGTGTGGTATGCTCTACCAGGTTCATTCCTAGATAATGCACTCAAAGGGCACTAAGCATAGAGTGTGAAAACTGAGTTTCCTTGAGAGCTGCTTGGAAGCCTGATGGTGTGTGAAGTTAATGAGCCAAATGGAGTTGTTCTCCCACAAGAACCACTCGGCTGATCCTTCTTCAATATGCCCTTCACCAACATGCAGTGTTTCCTTGATTGAATTAGCTCTCACACCAATATTTGCGTCTAGAGCCTTTGCATTGAGGGCTATCTGAAAACGGCAGTGGCGCTGAAGTTGCCTGTGAATGTGGAGTTGGTGGCATGTGAAACCCGCATGTGGAGCATTCGTTTGTGTGGGATGCTCTACCAGGTTCATTCCTAGATAATGCACTCAAAGGGCACTAAGCATAGAGTGTGAAAACTGAGTTTCCTTGAGAGCTGCTTGAAAGCCTGATGGTGTGTGAAGTTAGTGAGCCAAATGGAGTTGTTCTCCCACAAGAACCACTCGACTGATCCTTCTTCAATATGCCCTTCACCAACATGCAGTGTTTCCTTGATTGAATTAGCTCTCACACCAATATTTGCGTCTAGAGCCTTTGCATTGAGGGCTATCTGAAAACGGCTGTGGCGCTGAAGTTGCCTGTGAATGTGGAGTTGGTGGCATGTGAAACCCGCATGTGGAGCATTCGTTTTGTGTGGGATGCTCTACCAGGTTCATTCCTAGATAATGCACTCAAAGGGCACTAAGCATAGAGTGTGAAAACTGAGTTTCCTTGAGAGCTGCTTGGAAGCCTGATGGTGTGTGAAGTTAGTGAGCCAAATGGAGTTGTTCTCCCACAAGAACCACTCGGCTGATCCTTCTTCAATATGCCCTTCACCAACATGCAGTGTTTCCTTGATTGAATTAGCTCTCACACCAATATTTGCGTCTAGAGCCTTTTGCATTGAGGGCTATCTGAAAACGGCTGTGGCGCTGAAGTTGCCTGTGAATGGGGAGTTGGTGGCATGTGAAACCCGCATGTGGAGCATTCGTTTGTGTGGGATGCTCTACCAGGTTCATTCCTAGATAATGCACTCAAAGGGCACTAAGCATAGAGTGTGAAAACTGAGTTTCCTTGAGAGCTGCTTGGAAGCCTGATGGTGTGTGAAGTTAGTGAGCCAAATGGAGTTGTTCTCCCACAAGAACCACTCGGCTGATCCTTCTTCAATATGCCCTTCACCAACATGCAGTGTTTCCTTGATTGAATTAGCTCTCACACCAATATTTGCGTCTAGAGCCTTTGCATTGAGGGCTATCTGAAAACGGCTGTGGCGCTGAAGTTGCCTGTGAATGTGGAGTTGGTGGCATGTGAAACCGCATGTGGAGCATTCGTTTGTGTGGGATGCTCTACCAGGTTCATTCCTAGATAATGCACTCAAAGGGCACTAAGCATAGAGTGTGAAAACTGAGTTTCCTTGAGAGCTGCTTGGAAGCCTGATGGTGTGTGAAGTTAGTGAGCCAAATGGAGTTGTTCTCCCACAAGAACCACTCGGCTGATCCTTCTTCAATATGCCCTTCACCAACATGCAGTGTTTCCTTGATTGAATTAGCTCTCACACCAATATTTGCGTCTAGAGCCTTTGCATTGAGGGCTATCTGAAAACGGCTGTGGCGCTGAAGTTGCCTGTGAATGTGGAGTTGGTGTCATGTGAAACCCGCATGTGGAGCATTCGTTTGTGTGGGATGCTCTAGCAGGTTCATTCCGAGATTATGCACTCAAAGGGCACTAAGCATAGAGTGTGAAAACTGAGTTTCCTTGAGAGCTGCTTGGAAGCCTGATGGTGTGTGAAGTTAGTGAGCCAAATGGAGTTGTTCTCCCACAAGAACCACTCGGCTGATCCTTCTTCAATATGCCCTTCACCAACATGCAGTGTTTCCTTGATTGAATTAGCTCTCACACCAATATTTGCGTCTAGAGCCTTTGCATTGAGGGCTATCTGAAAACGGCTGTGGCGCTGAAGTTGCCTGTGAATGTGGAGTTGGTGGCATGTGAAACCCGCATGTGGAGCATTCGTTTGTGTGGGATGCTCTCCAAGCTTCATTTCAGTCCTAGGCACTCAAAGGGCACTAAGCATAGAGTGTGAAAACTGAGTTTCCTTGAGAGCTGCTTGGAAGCCTGATGGTGTGTGAAGTTAGTGAGCCAAATGGCGTTGTTCTCCCACAAGAACCACTCGGCTGATCCTTCTTCAATATGCCCTTCACCAACATGCAGTGTTTCCTTGATTGAATTAGCTCTCACACCAATATTTGGGTCTAGAGCCTTTGCATTGAGGGCTATCTGAAAACGGCTGTGGCGCTGAAGTTGCCTGTGAATGTGGAGTTGGTGGCATGTGAAACCCGCATGTGGAACATTCGTTTGTGTGGTATGCTCTACCAGGTTCATTCCTAGATAATGCACTCAAAGGGCACTAAGCATAGAGTGTGAAAACTGAGTTTCCTTGAGAGCTGCTTGGAAGCCTGATGGTGTGTGAAGTTAGTGAGCCAAATGGAGTTGTTCTCCCACAAGAACCACTCGGCTGATCCTTCTTCAATATGCCCTTCACCAACATGCAGTGTTTCCTTGATTGAATTAGCTCTCACACCAATATTTGCGTCTAGAGCCTTTGCATTGAGGGCTATCTGAAAACGGCTGTGGCGCTGAAGTTGCCTGTGAATGGGGAGTTGGTGGCATGTGAAACCCGCATGTGGAGCATTCGTTTGTGTGGGATGCTCTACCAGGTTCATTCCTAGATAATGCACTCAAAGGGCACTAAGCATAGAGTGTGAAAACTGAGTTTCCTTGAGAGCTGCTTGGAAGCCTGATGGTGTGTGAAGTTAGTGAGCCAAATGGAGTTGTTCTCCCACAAGAACCACTCGGCTGATCCTTCTTCAATATGCCCTTCACCAACATGCAGTGTTTCCTTGATTGAATTAGATCTCACACCAATATTTGCGTCTAGAGCCTTTGCATTGAGGGCTATCTGAAAACGGCTGTGGCGCTGAAGTTGCCTGTGAATGTGGAGTTGGTGGCATGTGAAACTCGCATGAGGAGCATTCGTTTGTGTGGGATGCTCTACCAGGTTCATTCCTAGATAATGCACTCAAAGGGCACTAAGCATAGAGTGTGAAAACTGAGTTTCCTTGAGAGCTGCTTGGAAGCCTGATGGTGTGTGAAGTTAGTGAGCCAAATGGAGTTGTTCTCCCACAAGAACCACTCGGCTGATCCTTCTTCAATATGCCCTTCACCAACATGCAGTGTTTCCTTGATTGAATTAGCTCTCACACCAATATTTGCATCTAGAGCCTTTGCATTGAGGGCTATCTGAAAACGGCTGTGGCGCTGAAGTTGCCTGTAAATGTGGAGTTGGTGGCATGTGAAACCCGCATGTGGAGCATTCGTTTGTGTGGGATGCTCTACCAGGTTCATTCCTAGATAATGCACTCAAAGGGCACTAAGCATAGAGTGTGAAAACTGAGTTTCCTTGAGAGCTGCTTGGAAGCCTGATGGTGTGTGAAGTTAGTGAGCCAAATGGAGTTGTTCTCCCACAAGAACCACTCGGCTGATCCTTCTTCAATATGCGCTTCACCAACATGCAGTGTTTCCTTGATTGAATTAGCTCTCACACCAATATTTGTGTCTAGAGCCTTTGCATTGAGGGCTATCTGAAAACGGCTGTGGCGCTGAAGTTGCCTGTGAATGTGGAGTTGGTGGCATGTGAAACCCGAATGTGGAGCATTCGTTTGTGTGGGATGCTCTACCAGGTTCATTCCTAGCTTAGGCACTCAAAGGGCACTAAGCATAGAGTGTGAAAACTGAGTTTCCTTGAGAGATGCTTGGAAGCCTGATGGTGTGGTGAAGTTAGTGAGCCAAATGAAGTTGTTCTCCCACAAGAACCACTCGGCTGATCCTTCTTCAATATGCCCTTCACCAACATGCAGTGTTTCCTTGATTGAATTAGCTCTCACACCAATATTTGGGTCTAGAGCCTTTGCATTGAGGGCTATCTGAAAACGGCTGTGGCGCTGAAGTTGCCTGTGAATGTGGAGTTGGTGGCATGTGAAACCCGCATGTGGAGCATTCGTTTGTGTGGAATGCTCTCCAAGCTTCATTTCAGTCGTAGGCACTCAAAGGGCACTAAGCATAGAGTGTGAAAACTGAGTTTCCTTGAGAGCTGCTTGGAAGCCTGATGGTGTGTGAAGTTAGTGAGCCAAATGGAGTTGTTCTCCCACAAGAACCAATTGGCTGATCCTTCTTCAATATGCCCTTCACCAACATGCAGTGTTTCCTTGATTGAATTAGCTCTCACACAAATATTTGGGTCTAGAGCCTTTGCATTGAGGGCTATCTGAAAACGGCTGTGGCGCTGAAGTTGCCTGTGAATGTGGAGTTGGTGGCATGTGAAACCCGCATGTGGAACATTCGTTTGTGTGGTATGCTCTACCAGGTTCATTCCTAGATAATGCACTCAAAGGGCACTAAGCATAGAGTGTGAAAACTGAGTTTCCTTGAGAGCTGCTTGGAAGCCTGATGGTGTGTGAAGTTAATGAGCCAAATGGAGTTGTTCTCCCACAAGAACCACTCGGCTGATCCTTCTTCAATATGCCCTTCACCAACATGCAGTGTTTCCTTGATTGAATTAGCTCTCACACCAATATTTGCGTCTAGAGCCTTTGCATTGAGGGCTATCTGAAAACGGCAGTGGCGCTGAAGTTGCCTGTGAATGTGGAGTTGGTGGCATGTGAAACCCGCATGTGGAGCATTCGTTTGTGTGGGATGCTCTACCAGGTTCATTCCTAGATAATGCACTCAAAGGGCACTAAGCATAGAGTGTGAAAACTGAGTTTCCTTGAGAGCTGCTTGGAAGCCTGATGGTGTGTGAAGTTAGTGAGCCAAATGGAGTTGTTCTCCCACAAGAACCACTCGGCTGATCCTTCTTCAATATGCCCTTCACCAACATGCAGTGTTTCCTTGATTGAATTAGCTCTCACACCAATATTTGCGTCTAGAGCCTTTGCATTGAGGGCTATCTAAAACGGCTGTGGCGCTGAAGTTGCCTGTGAATGGGGAGTTGGTGGCATGTGAAACCCGCATGTGGAGCATTCGTTTGTGTGGGATGCTCTACCAGGTTCATTCCTAGATAATGCACTCAAAGGGCACTAAGCATAGAGTGTGAAAACTGAGTTTCCTTGAGAGCTGCTTGGAAGCCTGATGGTGTGTGAAGTTGAGTGAGCCAAATGGAGTTGTTCTCCCACAAGAACCACTCGGCTGATCCTTCTTCAATATGCCCTTCACCAACATGCAGTGTTTCCTTGATTGAATTAGCTCTCACACCAATATTTGCGTCTAGAGCCTTTGCATTGAGGGCTATCTGAAAACGGCTGTGGCGCTGAAGTTGCCTGTGAATGTGGAGTTGGTGTCATGTGAAACCCGCATGTGGAGCATTCGTTTGTGTGGGATGCTCTACCCAGGTTCATTCCGAGATTATGCACTCAAAGGGCACTAAGCATAGAGTGTGAAAACTGAGTTTCCTTGAGAGCTGCTTGGAAGCCTGATGGTGTGTGAAGTTAGTGAGCCAGATGGAGTTGTTCTCCCACAAGAACCACTCGGCTGATCCTTCTTCAATATGCCCTTCACCAACATGCAGTGTTTCCTTGATTGAATTAGCTCTCACACCAATATTTGCGTCTAGAGCCTTTGCATTGAGGGCTATCTGAAAACGGCTGTGGCGCTGAAGTTGCCTGTGAATGTGGAGTTGGTGGCATGTGAAACCCGCATGTGGAGCATTCGTTTGTGTGGGATGCTCTCCAAGCTTCATTTCAGTCCTAGGCACTCAAAGGGGCACTAAGCATAGAGTGTGAAAACTGAGTTTCCTTGAGAGCTGCTTGGAAGCCTGATGGTGTGTGAAGTTAGTGAGCCAAATGGCGTTGTTCTCCCACAAGAACCACTCGGCTGATCCTTCTTCAATATGCCCTTCACCAACATGCAGTGTTTCCTTGATTGAATTAGCTCTCACACCAATATTTGGGTCTAGAGCCTTTGCATTGAGGGCTATCTGAAAACGGCTGTGGCGCTGAAGTTGCCTGTGAATGTGGAGTTGGTGGCATGTGAAACCCGCATGTGGAACATTCGTTTTGTGTGGTTATGCTCTACCAGGTTCATTCCTAGATAATGCACTCAAAGGGCACTAAGCATAGAGTGTGAAAACTGAGTTTCCTTGAGAGCTGCTTGGAAGCCTGATGGTGTGTGAAGTTAGTGAGCCAAATGGAGTTGTTCTCCCACAAGAACCACTCGGCTGATCCTTCTTCAATATGCCCTTCACCAACATGCAGTGTTTCCTTGATTGAATTAGCTCTCACACCAATATTTGCGTCTAGAGCCTTTGCATTGAGGGCTATCTGAAAACGGCTGTGGCGCTGAAGTTGCCTGTGAATGTGGAGTTGGTGGCATGTGAAACCCGCATGTGGAACATTCGTTTGTGTGGGATGCTCTACCAGGTTCATTCCTAGATAATGCACTCAAAGGGCACTAAGCATAGAGTGTGAAAACTGAGTTTCCTTGAGAGCTGCTTGGAAGCCTGATGGTGTGTGAAGTTAGTGAGCCAAATGGAGTTGTTCTCCCACAAGAACCACTCGACTGATCCTTCTTCAATATGCCCTTCACCAACATGCAGTGTTTCCTTGATTGAATTAGCTCTCACACCAATATTTGCGTCTAGCGCCTTTGCATTGAGGGCTATCTGAAAACGGCTGTGGCGCTGAAGTTGCCTGTGAATGGGGAGTTGGTGGCATGTGAAACCCGCATGTGGAGCATTCGTTTGTGTGGGATGCTCTCCAAGCTTCATTTCAGTCCTAGGCACTCAAAGGGCACTAAGCATAGAGTGTGAAAAACTGAGTTTCCTTGAGAGCTGCTTGGAAGCCTGATGGTGTGTGAAGTTAGTGAGCCAAATGGAGTTGTTCTCCCCACAAGAACCACTCGGCTGATCCTTCTTCAATATGCCCTTCACCAACATGCAGTGTTTCCTTGATTGAATTAGCTCTCACACCAATATTTGCGTCTAGAGCCTTTGCATTGAGGGCTATCTGAAAACGGCTGTGGCGCTGAAGTTGCCTGTGAATGTGGAGTTGGTGGCATGTGAAACCCGCATGTGGAACATTCGTTTGTGTGGGATGCTCTACCAGGTTCATTCCTAGATAATGCACTCAAAGGGCACTAAGCATAGAGTGTGAAAACTGAGTTTCCTTGAGAGCTGCTTGGAAGCCTGATGGTGTGTGAAGTTAGTGAGCCAAATGGAGTTGTTCTCCCACAAGAACCACTCGACTGATCCTTCTTCAATATGCCCTTCACCAACATGCAGTGTTTCCTTGATTGAATTAGCTCTCACACCAATATTTGCGTCTAGAGCCTTTGCATTGAGGGCTATCTGAAAACGGCTGTGGCGCTGAAGTTGCCTGTGAATGTGGAGTTGGTGGCATGTGAAACCCGCATGTGGAGCATTCATTTGTGTGGGATGCTCTACCAGGTTCATTCCTAGATAATGCACTCAAAGGGCACTAAGCATAGAGTGTGAAAACTGAGTTTCCTTGAGAGCTGCTTGGAAGCCTGATGGTGTGTGAAGTTAGTGAGCCAAATGGAGTTGTTCTCCCACAAGAACCACTCGGCTGATCCTTCTTCAATATGCCCTTCACCAACATGCAGTGTTTCCTTGATTGAATTAGCTCTCACACCAATATTGGCGTCTAGAGCCTTTGCATTGAGGGCTATCTGAAAACGGCTGTGGCGCTGAAGTTGCCTGTGAATGTGGAGTTGGTGGCATGTGAAACCCGCAAGTGGAGCATTCGTTTGTGTGGGATGCTCTCCAAGCTTCATTTCAGTCCTAGGCACTCAAAGGGCACTAAGCATAGAGTGTGAAAATTGAGTTTCCTTGAGAGCTGCTTGGAAGCCTGATGGTGTGTGAAGTTAGTGAGCCAAATGGAGTTGTTCTCCCACAAGAACCACTCGGCTGATCCTTCTTCAATATGCCCTTCACCAACATGCAGTGTTTCCTTGATTGAATTAGCTCTCACACCAATATTTGCGTCTAGAGCCTTTGCATTGAGGGCTATCTGAAAACGGCTGTGGCGCTGAAGTTGCCTGTGAATGTGGAGTTGGTGGCATGTGAAACCCGCATGTGGAGCATTCGTTTGTGTGGGATGCTCTACCAGGTTCATTCCTAGCTTAGGCACTCAAAGGGCACTAAGCATAGAGTGTGAAAACTGAGTTTCCTTGAGAGCTGCTTGGAAGCCTGATGGTGTGTGAAGTTAGTGAGCCAAATGGAGTTGTTCTCCCACAAGAACCACTCGGCTGATCCTTCTTCAATATGCCCTTCACCAACATGCAGTGTTTCCTTGATTGAATTAGCTCTCACACCAATATTTGCGTCTAGAGCCTTTGCATTGAGGGCTATCTGAAAACGGCTGTGGCGCTGAAGTTGCCTGTGAATGTGGAGTTGGTGTCATGTGAAACCCGCATGTGGAGCATTCGTTTGTGTGGGATGCTCACCAAGCTTCATTTCAGTCATAGGTACTCAAAGGACCCTAAGCATAGAGTGTGAAAACTGAGTTTCCTTGAGAGCTGCTTGGAAGCCTGATGGTGTGTGAAGTTAGTGAGGCAAATGGAGTTGTTCTCCCACAAGAACCACTCGGCTGATCCTTCTTCAATATGCCCTTCACCAACATGCAGTGTTTCCTTGATTGAATTAGCTCTCACACCAATATTTGCGTCTAGAGCCTTTGCATTGAGGGCTATCTGAAAACGGCTGTGGCGCTGAAGTTGCCTGTGAATGTGGAGTTGGTGGCATGTGAAACCCGCATGTGGAGCATTCATTTGTGTGGGATGCTCTACCAGGTTCATTCCTAGATAATGCACTCAAAGGGCACTAAGCATAGAGTGTGAAAACTGAGTTTCCTTGAGAGCTGCTTGGAAGCCTGATGGTGTGTGAAGTTAGCCAAATGGAGTTGTTCTCCCACAAGAACCACTCGGCTGATCCTTCTTCAATATGCCCTTCACCAACATGCAGTGTTTCCTTGATTGAATTAGCTCTCACACCAATATTTGCGTCTAGAGCCTTTGCATTGAGGGCTATCTGAAAACGGCTGTGGCGCTGAAGTTGCCTGTGAATGTGGAGTTGGTGGCATGTGAAACCCGCAAGTGGAGCATTCGTTTATGTGGGATGCTCACCAAGCTTCATTTCAGTCCTAGGCACTCAAAGGGCACTAAGCATAGAGTGTGAAAACTGAGTTTCCTTGAGAGCTGCTTGGAAGCCTGATGGTGTGTGAAGTTAGTGAGCCAAATGGAGTTGTTCTCCCACAAGAACCACTCGGCTGATCCTTATTCAATATGCCCTTCACCAAAATGCAGTGTTTCCTTGATTGAATTAGCTCTCACACCAATATTGGCGTCTAGAGCCTTTGCATTGAGGGCTATCTGAAAACGGCTGTGGCGCTGAAGTTGCCTGTGAATGTGGAGTTGGTGGCATGTGAAACCCGCATGTGGAGCATTCGTTTGTGTGGGATGCTCACCAAGCTTCATTTCAGTCCTAGGTACTCAAAGGACCCTAAGCATAGAGTGTGAAAACTGAGTTTCCTTGAGAGCTGCTTGGAAGCCTGATGGTGTGTGAAGTTAGTGAGCCAAATGGAGTTGTTCTCCCACAAGAACCACTCGGCTGATCCTTCTTCAATATGCCCTTCACCAACATGCAGTGTTTCCTTGATTGAATTAGCTCTCACACCAATATTTGCGTCTAGAGCCTTTGCATTGAGGGCTATCTGAAAACGGCTGTGGCGCTGAAGTTGCCTGTGAATGTGGAGTTGGTGGCATGTGAAACCCGCATGTGGAGCATTCGTTTGTGTGGGATGCTCTACCAGGTTCATTCCTAGCTTAGGCACTCAAAGGGCACTAAGCATAGAGTGTGAAAACTGAGTTTCCTTGAGAGCTGCTTGGAAGCCTGATGGTGTGTGAAGTTAGTGAGCCAAATGGAGTTGTTCTCCCACAAGAACCACTCGGCTGATCCTTCTTCAATATGCGCTTCACCAACATGCAGTGTTTCCTTGATTGAATTAGCTCTCACACCAATATTTGTGTCTAGAGCCTTTGCATTGAGGGCTATCTGAAAACGGCTGTGGCGCTGAAGTTGCCTGTGAATGTGGAGTTGGTGGCATGTGAAACCCGAATGTGGAGCATTCGTTTGTGTGGGATGCTCTACCAGGTTCATTCCTAGATAATGCACTCAAAGGGCACTAAGCATAGAGTGTGAAAACTGAGTTTCCTTGAGAGCTGCTTGGAAGCCTGATGGTGTGTGAAGTTAGTGAGCTAAATGAAGTTGTTCTCCCACAAGAACCACTCGGCTGATCCTTCTTCAATATGCCCTTCACCAACATGCAGTGTTTCCTTGATTGAATTAGCTCTCACACCAATATTTGCGTCTAGAGCCTTTGCATTGAGGGCTATCTGAAAACGGCTGTGGCGCTGAAGTTGCCTGTGAATGTGGAGTTGGTGGCATGTGAAACCCGCAAGTGGAGCATTCGTTTATGTGGGATGCTCACCAAGTTTCATTTCAGTCCTAGGCACTCAAAGGGCACTAAGCATAGAGTGTGAAAACTGAGTTTCCTTGAGAGCTGCTTGGAAGCCTGATGGTGTGTGAAGTTAGTGAGCCAGATGGAGTTGTTCTCCCACAAGAACCACTCGGCTGATCCTTCTTCAATATGCCCTTCACCAACATGCAGTGTTTCCTTGATTGAATTAGCTCTCACACCAATATTTGCGTCTAGAGCCTTTGCATTGAGGGCTATCTGAAAACGGCTGTGGCGCTGAAGTTGCCTGTGAATGTGGAGTTGGTGGCATGTGAAACCCGCATGTGGAGCATTCGTTTGTGTCGGATGCTCTCCAAGCTTCATTTCAGTCCTAGGCACTCAAATGGCACTAAGCATAGAGTGTTAAAACTGAGTTTCCTTGAGAGCTGCTTGGAAGCCTGATGGTGTGTGAAGTTAGTGAGCCAAATGGAGTTGTTCTCCCACAAGAACCACTCGGCTGATCCTTCTTCAATATGCCCTTCACCAACATGCAGTGTTTCCTTGATTGAATTAGCTCTCACACCAATATTTGCATCTAGAGCCTTTGCATTGAGGGCTATCTGAAAACGGCTGTGGCGCTGTAGTTGCCTGTGAATGTGGAGTTGGTGGCATGTGAAACCCGCATGTGGAGCATTCGTTTGTGTGGATGCTCTAGCAGGTTCATTCCGAGATTATGCACTCAAAGGGCACTAAGCATAGAGTGTGAAAACTGAGTTTCCTTGAGAGCTGCTTGGAAGCCTGATGGTGTGTGAAGTTAGTGAGCCAAATGGAGTTGTTCTCCACAAGAACCACTCGGCTGATCCTTCTTCTATATGCGCTTCACCAACATGCAGTGTTTCCTTGATTGAATTAGCTCTCACACCAGTATTTGTGTCTAGAGCCTTTGCATTGAGGGCTATCTGAAAACGGCTGTGGCGCTGAAGTTGCCTGTGAATGTGGAGTTGGTGGCATGTGAAACCCGCATGTGGAGCATTCGTTTGTGTGGGATGCTCACCAAGCTCATTTCAGTCCTAGGCACACAAAGAGCACTAAGCATAGAGTGTGAAAACTGAGTTTCCTTGAGAGCTGCTTGGAAGCCTGATGGTGTGTGAAGTTAGTGAGCCAGATGGAGTTGTTCTCCCACAAGAACCACTCGGCTGATCCTTCTTCAATATGCCCTTCACCAACATGCAGTGTTTCCTTGATTGAATTAGATCTCACACCAATATTTGCGTCTAGAGCCTTTGCATTGAGGGCTATCTGAAAACGGCTGTGGCGCTGAAGTTGCCTGTGAATGTGGAGTTGGTGGCATGTGAAACCCGCATGTGGAGCATTCGTTTGTGTGGGATGCTCTACCAGGTTCATTCCTAGATAATGCACTCAAAGGGCACTAAGCATAGAGTGTGAAAACTGAGTTTCCTTGAGAGCTGCTTGGAAGCCTGATGGTATGTGAAGTTAGTGAGCCAAATGGAGTTGTTCTCCCACAAGAACCACTCGGCTGATCCTTCTTCAATATGCCCTTCACCAACATGCAGTGTTTCCTTGATTGAATTAGCTCTCACACCAATATTTGCATCTAGAGCCTTTGCATTGAGGGCTATCTGAAAACGGCTGTGGCGCTGAAGTTGCCTGTAAATGTGGAGTTGGTGGCATGTGAAACCCGCATGTGGAGCATTCGTTTGTGTGGGATGCTCTACCAGGTTCATTCCTAGATAATGCACTCAAAGGGCACTAAGCATAGAGTGTGAAAACTGAGTTTCCTTGAGAGCTGCTTGGAAGCCTGATGGTGTGTGAAGTTAGTGAGCCAAATGGAGTTGTTCTCCCACAAGAACCACTCGGCTGATCCTTCTTCAATATGCCCTTCACCAACATGCAGTGTTTCCTTGATTGAATTAGCTCTCACACCAATATTTGCGTCTAGAGCCTTTGCATTGAGGGCTATCTGAAAACGGCTGTGGCGCTGAAGTTGCCTGTGAATGGGGAGTTGGTGGCATGTGAAACCCGCATGTGGAGCATTCGTTTGTGTGGGATGCTCTACCAGGTTCATTCCTAGATAATGCACTCAAAGGGCACTAAGCATAGAGTGTGAAAACTGAGTTTCCTTGAGAGCTGCTTGGAAGCCTGATGGTGTGTGAAGTTAGTGAGCCAAATGGAGTTGTTCTCCCACAAGAACCACTCGGCTGATCCTTCTTCAATATGCGCTTCACCAACATGCAGTGTTTCCTTGATTGAATTAGCTCTCACACCAATATTTGTGTCTAGAGCCTTTGCATTGAGGGCTATCTGAAAACGGCTGTGGCGCTGAAGTTGCCTGTGAATGTGGAGTTGGTGGCATGTGAAACCCGCATGTGGAGCATTCGTTTGTGTGGGATGCTCACCAAGCTCATTTCAGTCCTAGGCACACAAAGAGCACTAAGCATAGAGTGTGAAAACTGAGTTTCCTTGAGAGCTGCTTGGAAGCCTGATGGTGTGTGAAGTTAGTGAGCCAGATGGAGTTGTTCTCCCACAAGAACCACTCGGCTGATCCTTCTTCAATATGCCCTTCACCAACATGCAGTGTTTCCTTGATTGAATTAGATCTCACACCAATATTTGCGTCTAGAGCCTTTGCATTGAGGGCTATCTGAAAACGGCTGTGGCGCTGAAGTTGCCTGTGAATGTGGAGTTGGTGGCATGTGAAACTCGCATGAGGAGCATTCATTTGTGTGGGATGCTCTACCAGGTTCATTCCTAGATAATGCACTCAAAGGGCACTAAGCATAGAGTGTGAAAACTGAGTTTCCTTGAGAGCTGCTTGGAAGCCTGATGGTGTGTGAAGTTAGTGAGCCAAATGGAGTTGTTCTCCCACAAGAACCACTCGGCTGATCCTTCTTCAATATGCCCTTCACCAACATGCAGTGTTTCCTTGATTGAATTAGCTCTCACACCAATATTTGCATCTAGAGCCTTTGCATTGAGGGCTATCTGAAAACGGCTGTGGCGCTGAAGTTGCCTGTAAATGTGGAGTTGGTGGCATGTGAAACCCGCATGTGGAGCATTCGTTTGTGTGGGATGCTCTACCAGGTTCATTCCTAGATAATGCACTCAAAGGGCACTAAGCATAGAGTGTGAAAACTGAGTTTCCTTGAGAGCTGCTTGGAAGCCTGATGGTGTGTGAAGTTAGTGAGCCAAATGGAGTTGTTCTCCCACAAGAACCACTCGGCTGATCCTTCTTCAATATGCGCTTCACCAACATGCAGTGTTTCCTTGATTGAATTAGCTCTCACACCAATATTTGTGTCTAGAGCCTTTGCATTGAGGGCTATCTGAAAACGGCTGTGGCGCTGAAGTTGCCTGTGAATGTGGAGTTGGTGGCATGTGAAACCCGAATGTGGAGCATTCGTTTGTGTGGGATGCTCTACCAGGTTCATTCCTAGATAATGCACTCAAAGGGCACTAAGCATAGAGTGTGAAAACTGAGTTTCCTTGAGAGATGCTTGGAAGCCTGATGGTGTGTGAAGTTAGTGAGCCAAATGAAGTTGTTCTCCCACAAGAACCACTCGGCTGATCCTTCTTCAATATGCCCTTCACCAACATGCAGTGTTTCCTTGATTGAATTAGCTCTCACACCAATATTTGCGTCTAGAGCCTTTGCATTGAGGGCTATCTGAAAACGGCTGTGGCGCTGAAGTTGCCTGTGAATGTGGAGTTGGTGGCATGTGAAACCCGCATGTGGAGCATTCGTTTGTGTGGGATGCTCACCAAGCTTCATTTCAGTCCTAGGTACTCAAAGGGCACTAAGCATAGAGTGTGAAAACTGAGTTTCCTTGAGAGATGCTTTGAAGCCTGATGGTGTGTGAAGTTAGTGAGCCAAATGGAGTTGTTCTCCCACAAGAACCACTCGGCTGATCCTTCTTCAATATGCCCTTCACCAACATGCAGTGTTTCCTTGATTGAATTAGCTCTCACAGCCAATATTTGCGTCTAGAGCCTTTGCATTGAGGGCTATCTGAAAACGGCTGTGGCGCTGAAGTTGCCTGTGAATGTGGAGTTGGTGGCATGTGAAACCCGCAAGTGGAGCATTCGTTTATGTGGGATGCTCACCAAGCTTCATTTCAGTCCTAGGCACTCAAAGGGCACTAAGCATAGAGTGTGAAAACTGAGTTTCCTTGAGAGCTGCTTGGAAGCCTGATGGTGTGTGAAGTTAGGTGAGCCAAAAGGAGTTGTTCTCCCACAAGAACCA
>NW_026697031.1:0-34752 GCF_030435755.1 Ochotona princeps | reverse complement strand
TAACCTGGTAGAGCATCCCACACAAACGAATGTTCCACATGCGGGTTTCACATGCCACCAACTCCACATTCACAGGCAACTTCAGCGCCACATCCGTTTCAGATAGCCCTCAATGCAAAGGCTCTAGACGCAAATATTGGTGTGAGAGCTAATTCAATCAAGGAAACACTGCATGTGGGTGAAGGGCATATTGAAGAAGGACCAGCCGAGTGGTTCTTGTGGGAGAACAACTCCATTTGGCTCACTAACTTCACACACCATCAGGCTTCCAAGCAGCTCTCAAGGAAACTCAGTTTCACACTCTATGTTTAGTGCCCTTTGAATGCATTATCTAGGAATGAACCTGGTAGAGCATCCCACACAAACGAATGTTCCACATGCGGGTTTCACATGCCACCAACTCCACATTCACAGGCCACTTCAGCGCCACAGCCGTTTTCAGATAGCCCTCAATGCAAAGGCTCTAGACGCAAATATTGGTGTGAGAGCTAATTCAATCAAGGAAACACTGCATGTTGGTGAAGGGCATATTGAAGAAGGATCAGCCGAGTGGTTCTTGTGGAGAACAACTCCATTTGGCTCACTAACTTCACACACCATCAGGCTTCAAGCAGCTCTCAAAGAAACTCAGTTTCACACTCTATGCTTAGTGCCCTTTGAGTGCATTATCTAGGAATGAACCTGGTAGAGCATCCCACACAAACGAATGTTCCACATGCGGGTTTCACGTGCCACCAACTCCACATTCACAGGCAACTTCAGCGCCACAGCCGTTTCAGATAGCCCTCAATGCAAAGGCTCTAGATGCAAATATTGGTGTGAGAGCTAATCCAATCAAGGAAACACTGCATGTTGGTGAAGGGCATATTGAAGAAGGATCAGCCGAGTGGTTCTTGTGGGAGAACAACTCCATTTGGCTCACTAACTTCACACACATCAGGCTTCCAAGCAGCTCTCAAGGAAACTCAGTTTTCACACTCTATGCTTAGTGCCCTTTGAGTGCATTATCTAGGAATGAACCTGGTAGAGCATCCCACACAAACGAATGCTCCACATGCGGGTTTCACATGCCACCAACTCCATTCACAGGCAACTTCAGCGCCACAGCCGTTTTCAGATAGCCCTCAATGCAAAGGCTCTAGACGCAAATATTGGTGTGAGAGCTAATTCAATCAAGGAAACACTGCATGTTGGTGAAGGGCATATTGAAGAAGGATCAGTCGAGTGGTTCTTGTGGGAGAACAACTCCATTTGGCTCACTAACTTCACACACCATCAGGCTTCCAAGCAGCTCTCAAGGAAACTCAGTTTTCACACCCTATGCTTAGTGCCCTTTGAGTGCATTATCTAGGAATGAACCTGGTAGAGCATCCCACACAAGCGAATGCTCCACATGCGGGTTTCACATGCCACCAACTCCACATTCACAGGCAACTTCAGCGCCACAGCTGTTTTCAGATAGCCCTCAATGCAAAGGCTCTAGATGCAAATATTGGTGTGAGAGCTAATTCAATCAAGGAAACACTGCATGTTGGTGAAGGGCATATTGAAGAAGGATCAGCCGAGTGGTTCTTGTGGGAGAACAACTCCATTTGGCTCACTAACTTCACACACCATCAGGCTTCCAAGCAGCTCTCAAGGAAACTCAGTTTTCACACTCTATGTTTAGTGCCCTTTGAATGCATTATCTAGGAATGAACCTGGTAGAGCATCCGACACAAACGAATGCTCCACATGCGGGTTTCACATGCCACCAACTCCACATTCACAGGCCACTTCAGCGCCACAGCCGTTTTCAGATAGCCCTCAATGCAAAGGCTCTAGACGCAAATATTGGTGTGAGAGCTAATTCAATCAAGGAAACACTGCATGTTGGTGAAGGGCATATTGAAGAAGGATCAGCCGAGTGGTTCTTGTGGGAGAACAACTCATTTGGCTCACTAACTTCACACACCATCAGGCTTCCAAGCAGCTCTCAAGGAAACTCAGTTTTCACACTCTATGCTTAGTGCCCTTGAGTGCATTATCTAGGAATGAACCTGGTAGAGCATCCCACACAAACGAATGTTCCACATGCGGGTTTCACATGCCACCAACTCCACATTCACAGGCAACTTCAGCGCCACAGCCGTTTTCAGATAGCCCTCAATGCAAAGGCTCTAGACGCAAATATTGGTGTGAGAGCTAATTCAATCAAGGAAACACTGCATGTTGGTGAAGGGCATTTTGAAGAAGGATCAGCCGAGTGGTTCTTGTGGGAGAACAACTCCATTTGGCTCACTAACTTCACACACCATCAGGCTTCCAAGCAGCTCTCAAGGAAACTCAGTTTTCACACTCTATGCTTAGTGCCCTTTGTATGGCTAGGACTGAAATGAACCTGGTAGAGCATCCCACACAAACGAATGCTCCACATGCGGGTTTCACATGCCACCAACTCCACATTCACAGGCAACTTCAGCGCCACAGCCGTTTTCAGATAGCCCTCAATGCAAAGGCTCTAGACGCAAATATTGGTGTGAGAGCTAATTCAATCAAGGAAACACTGCATGTTGGTGAAGGGCATATTGAAGAACGATCGCCGAGTGGTTCTTGTGGGAGAACAACTCCATTTGGCTCACTAACTTCACACACCATCAGGCTTCCAAGCAGCTCTCAAGGAAACTCAGTTTTCACACTCTATGCCTAGTGCCCTTTGAGTGCATTATCTAGGAATGAACCTGGTAGAGCATCCCACACAAACGAATGCTCCACATGCGGGTTTCACATGCCACCAACTCCACATTCACAGGCAACTTCAGCGCCACAGCCGTTTTCAGATAGCCCTCAATGCAAAGGCTCTAGACGCAAATATTGGTGTGAGAGCTATTTCAATCAAGGAAACACTGCATGTTGGTGAAGGGCATATTGAAGAAGGATCAGCCGAGTGGTTCTTGTGGGAGAACAACTCCATTTGGCTCACTAACTTCACACACCATCAGGCTTCCAAGCAGCTCTCAAGGAAACTCAGTTTTCACACTCTATGCTTAGTGCCCTTTGAGTGCATTATCTAGGCATGAACCTGGTAGAGCATCAAACACAAACGAATGCTTCACATGCGGGTTTCACATGCCACCAACTCCACATTCACAGGCAACTTCAGCGCCACAGCCGTTTTCAGATAGCCCTCAATGCAAAGGCTCTAGACGCAAATATTGGTGTGAGAGCTAATTCAATCAAGGAAACACTGCATGTTGGTGAAGGGCATATTGAAGAAGGATCAGCCGAGTGGTTCTTGTGGGAGAACAACTCCATTTGGCTCACTAACTTCACACACCATCAGGCTTCCAAGCAGCTCTCAAGGAAACTCAGTTTTCACACTCTAGCTTAGTGCCCTTTGAGTGCATTATCTAGGAATGAACCTGGTAGAGCATCCCACACAAACGAATGCTCCACATGCGGGTTTCACATGCCACCAACTCCACATTCACAGGCAACTTCAGCGCCACAGCCGTTTTCAGATAGCCCTCAATGCAAAGGCTCTAGACGCAAATATTGGTGTGAGAGCTAATTCAATCAAGGAAACACTGCATGTTAGTGAAGGGCATATTGAAGAAGGATCAGCCGAGTGGTTCTTGTGGGAGAACAACTCCATTTGGCTCACTAACTTCACACACCATCAGGCTTCCAAGCAGCTCTCAAGGAAACTCAGTTTTCACACTCTATGCTTAGTGCCCTTTGAGTGCATTATCTAGGAATGAACCTGGTAGAGCATCCCACACAAACGAATGCTCCACATGCGGGTTTCACATGCCACCAACTCCACATTCACAGGCAACTTCAGCGCCACAGCCGTTTTCAGATAGCCCTCAAAGCAAAGGCTCTAGACGCAAATATTGGTGTGAGAGCTAATTCAATCAAGGAAACACTGCATGTTGGTGAAGGGCATATTGAAGAAGGATCAGCCGAGTGGTTCTTGTGGGAGAACAAATCCATTTGGCTCACTAACTTCACACACCATCAGGCTTCCAAGCAGCTCTCAAGGAAACTCAGTTTTCACACTCTATGCTTAGTGCATTTGAGTGCATTATCTAGGAATGAACCTGGTAGAGCATCCCACACAAACGAATGCTCCACATGCGGGTTTCACATGCCACCAACTCCACATTCACAGGCAACTTCAGCGCCACAGCCGTTTCAGATAGCCCTCAATGCAAAGGCTCTAGACGCAAATATTGGTGTGAGAGCTAAATCAATCAAGGAAACACTGCATGTTGTTGAAAGGCATATCGAAGAAGGATCAGCCGAGTGGTTCTTGTGGGAGAACAACTCCATTTGGCTCACTAACTTCACACACCATCAGGCTTCCAAGCAGCTCTCAAGGAAACTCAGTTTTCACACTCTATGCTTAGTGCCCTATGAGTGCCTAGGACTGAAATGAACCAGGTAGAGCATCCCACACAAACGAATGCTCCACATGCGGGTTTCACATGCCACCAACTCCACATTCACAGGCAACTTCAGCGCCACAGCCGTTTTCAGATAGCCCTCAATGCAAAGGCTCTAGACGCAAATATTGGTGTGAGAGCTAATTCAATCAAGGAAACACTGCATGTTAGTGAAGGGCATATTGAAAAAGGATCAGCCGAGTGGTTCTTGTGGGAGAACAACTCCATTTGGCTCACTAACTTCACACACCATCAGGCTTCCAAGCAGCTCTCAAGGAAACTCAGTTTTCACACTCTATGCTTAGTGCCCTTTGAGTGCATTATCTAGGAATGAACCTGGTAGAGCATCCCACACAAACGAATGCTCCACATGCGGGTTTCACATGCCACCAACTCCACATTCACAGGCAACTTCAGCGCCACAGCCGTTTTCAGATAGCCCTCAATGCAAAGGCTCTAGACGCAAATATTGGTGTGAGAGCTAATTCAATCAAGGAAACACTGCATGTTGGTGAACGGCATATTGAAGAAGGATCAGCCGAGTGGTTCTTGTGGGAGAACAACTCCATTTGGCTCACTAACTTCACACACCATCAGGCTTCCAAGCAGCTCTCAAGGAAACTCAGTTTTCACACTCTATGCTTAGTGCCCTTTGAGTGCATTATCTAGGAATGAACCTGGTAGAGCATCCCACACAAACGAATGCTCCACATGCGGGTTTCACATGCCACCAACTCCACATTCACAGGCAACTTCAGCGCCACAGCCGTTTTCAGATAGCCCTCAATGCAAAGGCTCTAGACGCAAATATTGGTGTGAGAGCTAATTCAATCAAGGAAACACTGCATGTTGGTGAAGGGCATATTGAAGAAGGATCAGCCGAGTGGTTCTTGTGGAGAACAACTCCATTTGGCTCACTAACTTCACACACCATCAGGCTTCCAAGCAGCTCTCAAGGAAACTCAGTTTTCACACTCTATGCTTAGTGCCCTTTGAGTGCATTATCTAGGAATGAACCTGGTAGAGCATCCCACACAAACGAATGCTCCACATGCGGGTTTCACATGCCACCAACTCCACATTCACAGGCAACTTCAGCGCCACAGCCGTTTTCAGATAGCCCTCAATGCAAAGGCTCTAGACGCAAATATGGTGTGAGAGCTAATTCAATCAAGGAAACACTGCATGTTGGTGAAGGGCATATTGAAGAAGGATCAGCCGAGTGGTTCTTGTGGGAGAACAACTCCATTTGGCTCACTAACTTCACACACCATCAGGCTTCCAAGCAGCTCTCAAGGAAACTCAGTTTTCACACTCTATGCTTAGTGCCCTTTGAGTGCATTATCTAGGAATGAACCTGGTAGAGCATCCCACACAAACGAATGCTCCACATGCTGGTTTCACATGCCACCAACTCCACATTCACAGGCAACTTCAGCGCCACAGCCGTTTTCAGATAGCCCTCAATGCAAAGGCTCTAGACGCAAATATTGGTGTGAGAGCTAATTCAATCAAGGAAACACTGCATGTTGGTGAAGGGCATATTGAAGAAGGATCAGCCGAGTGGTTCTTGTGGGAGAACAACTCCATTTGGCTCACTAACTTCACACACCATCAGGCTTCAAGCAGCTCTCAAGGAAACTCAGTTTTCACACTCTATGCTTAGTGCCCTTTGAGTGCATTATCTAGGAATGAACCTGGTAGAGCATCCCACACAAACAAATGCTCCACATGCGGGTTTCACATGCCACCAACTCACATTCACAGGCAACTTCAGCGCCACAGCCGTTTTCAGATAGCCCTCAATGCAAAGGCTCTAGACGCAAATATTGGTGTGAGAGCTAATTCAATCAAGGAAACACTGCATGTTGGTGAAGGGCATATTGAAGAAGGATCAGCCGAGTGGTTCTTGTGGGAGAACAACTCCATTTGGCTCACTAACTTCACACACCATCAGGCTTCCAAGCAGCTCTCAAGGAAACTCAGTTTTCACACTCTATGCTTAGTGCCCTTTGTATGGCTAGGACTGAAATGAACCTGGTAGAGCATCCCACACAAACGAATGCTCCACATGCGGGTTTCACATGTCACCAACTCCACATTCACAGGCAACTTCAGCGCCACAGCCATTTTTAGATAGCCCTCAATGCAAAGGCTCTAGACGCAAATATTGGTGTGACAGCTAATTCAATCAAGGAAACACTGCATGTTGGTGAAGGGCATATTGAAGAAGGATCAGCCGAGTGGTTCTTGTGGGAGAACAACTCCATTTGGCTCACTAACTTCACACACCATCAGGCTTCCAAGCAGCTCTCAAGGAAACTCAGGTTTCACGCTCTATGTTTAGTGCCCTTTGAGTGCATTATCTAGGAATGAACCTGGTAGAGCTTGGTCAGCCACACAAACGAATGCTCCACATGCGGGTTTCACATGCCACCAACTCCACATTCACAGGCAACTTCAGCGCCACAGCCGTTTTCAGATAGCCCTCAATGCAAAGGCTCTAGACGCAAATATTGGTGTGAGAGCTAATTCAATCAAGGAAACACTGCATGTTGGTGAAGGGCATATTGAAGAAGGATCAGCCGAGTGGTTCTTGTGGGAGAACAACTCCATTTGGCTCCCTAACTTCACACACCATCAGGCTTCCAAGCAGCTCTCAAGGAAACTCAGTTTTCACACTCTATGCTTAGTGCTCTTTGTGTGCCTAGGACTGAAATGAACCTGGTAGAGCATCCCACACAAACGAATGCTCCACATGCGGGTTTCACATGCCACCAACTCCACATTCTCAGGCAACTTCAGCGCCACAGCCGTTTTCAGATAGCCCTCAATGCAAAGGCTCTAGACGCAAATATTGGTGTGAGAGCTAATTCAATCAAGGAAACACTGCATGTTGGTCAAGGGCATATTGAAGAAGGATCAGCCTAGTGGTTCTTGTGGGAGAACAACTCCATTTGGCTCACTAACTTCACACACCATCAGGCTTCCAAGCAGCTCTCAAGGAAACTCAGTTTTCACACTCTATGCTTAGTGCCCTTTGAGTGCATTATCTAGGAATGAACCTGGTAGAGCATCCCGCACAAACGAATGCTCCACATGCGGGTTTCACATGCCACCAACTCCACATTCACAGGCAACTTCAGCGCCACAGCCGTTTTCAGATAGCTCTCAAAGCAAAGGCTCTAGACGCAAATATTGGTGTGAGAGCTAATTCAATCAAGGAAACACTGCATGTTGGTGAAGGGCATATTGAAGAAGGATCAGCCGAGTGGTTCTTGTGGGAGAACAACTCCATTTGGCTCACCAACTTCACACACCATCAGGCTTCCCAGCAACTCTCAAGGAAACTCAGTTTTCACACTCTATGCTTAGTGCCCTTTGAGTGCATTATCTAGGAATGAACCTGGTAGAGCATCCCACACAAACGAATGCTCCACATGCGGGTTTCACATGCCACCAACTCCACATTCACAGGCAACTTCAGCGCCACAGCCGTTTTCAGATAGCCCTCAATGCAAAGGCTCTAGACGCAAATATTGGTGTGAGAGCTAATTCAATCAAGGAAACACTGCATGTTGGTGAAGGGCATATTGAAGAAGGATCAGCCGAGTGGTTCTTGTGGGAGAACAACTCCATTTGGCTCACTAACTTCACACACCATCAGGCTTCCAAGCAGCTCTCAAGGAAACTCAGTTTTCACACTCTATGCTTAGTGCCCTTTGTATGGCTAGGACTGAAATGAACCTGGTAGAGCATCCCACACAAACGAATGCTCCACATGCGGGTTTCACATGCCACCAACTCCACATTCACAGGCAACTTCAGCGCCACAGCTGTTTTCAGATAACCCTCAAAGCAAAGGCTCTAGACGCAAATATTGGTGTGAGAGCTAATTCAATCAAGGAAACACTGCATGTTGGTGAAGGGCATATTGAAGAAGGATCAGCCGAGTGGTTCTTGTGGGAGAACAACTCCATTTGGCTCACTAACTTCACACACCATCAGGCTTCCAAGCAGCTCTCAAGGAAACTCAGGTTTCACGCTCTATGTTTAGTGCCCGTTGAGTGCATTATCTAGGAATGAACCTGGTAGAGCTTGGTCAGCCACACAAACGAATGCTCCACATGCGGGTTTCACATGCCACCAACTCCACATTCACAGGCAACTTCAGCGCCACAGCCGTTTTCAGATAGCCCTCAATGCAAAGGCTCTAGACGCAAATATTGGTGTGAGAGCTAATTCAATCAAGGAAACACTGCATGTTGGTGAAGGGCATATTGAAGAAGGATCAGCCGAGTGGTTCTTGTGGGAGAACAACTCCATTTGGCTCACTAACTTCACACACCATCAGGCTTCCAAGCAGCTCTCAAGGAAACTCAGTTTTCACACTCTAGGCTTAGTGCCCTTTGAGTGCATTATCTAGGAATGAACCTGGTAGAGCATCCCACACAAACGAATGCTCCACATGCGGGTTTCACATGCCACCAACTCCACATTCACAGGCAACTTCAGCGCCACAGCCGTTTTCAGATAGCCCTCAATGCAAAGGCTCTAGACGCAAATATTGGTGTGAGAGCTAATTCAATCAAGGAAACACTGCATGTTGGTGAAGGGCATATTGAAGAAGGATCAGCCGAGTGGTTCTTGTGGGAGAACAACTCCATTTGGCTCACTAACTTCACACACCATCAGGCTTCCAAGCAGCTCTCAAGGAAACTCAGTTTTCACACTCTATGCTTAGTGCCCTTTGAGTGTATTATCTAGGAATGAACCTGGTAGAGCATCCCACACAAACGAATGCTTCGCATGCGGGTTTCACATGCCACCAACTCCACATTCACAGGCATCTTCAGCGCCACAGCCATTTTCAGATAGCCCTCAATGCAAAGGCTCTAGACGCAAATATTGGTGTGAGAGCTAATTCAATCAAGGAAACACTGCATGTTGGTGAAGGGCATATTGAAGAAGGATCAGCCGAATGGTTCTTGTGGGAGAACAACTCCATTTGGCTCACTAACTTCACACACCATCAGGCTTCCAAGCAGCTTTCAAGGAAACTCAGTTTTCACACTCTATGCTTAGTGCTCTTTGTGTGCCTATGACTGAAATGAACCTGGTAGAGCATCCCACACAAACGAATGCTCCACATGCGGGTTTCACATGCCACCAACTCCACATTCTCAGGCAACTTCAGCGCCACAGCCGTTTTCAGATAGCCCTCAATGCAAAGGCTCTAGACGCAAATATTGGTGTGAGAGCTAATTCAATCAAGGAAACACTGCATGTTGGTGAAGGGCATATTGAAGAAGGATCAGCCGAGTGGTTCTTGTGGGAGAACAACTCCATTTGGCTCACTAACTTCACACACCATCAGGCTTCCAAGCAGCTCTCAAGGAAACTCAGTTTTCACACTCTATGCTTAGTGCCCTTTGAGTGCATTATCTAGGAATGAACCTGGTAGAGCATCCCACACAAACGAATGCTCCACATGCGGGTTTCACATGCCACCAACTCCACATTCACAGGCAACTTCAGCGCCACAGCCGTTTTCAGATAGCCCTCAATGCAAAGGCTCTAGACGCAAATATTGGTGTGAGAGTTAATTCAATCAAGGAAACACTGCATGTTGGTGAAGGGCATATTGAAGAAGGATCAGCCGAGTGGTTCTTGTGGGAGAACAACTCCATTTGGCTCACTAACTTCACACACCATCAGGCTTCCAAGCAGCTCTCAAGGAAACTCAGTTTTCACACTCTATGCTTAGTGCCCTTTGTATGGCTAGGACTGAAATGAACCTGGTAGAGCATGCCACACAAACGAATGCTCCACATGCGGGTTTCACATGCCACCAACTCCACATTCACAGGCAACTTCAGCGCCACAGCCATTTTCAGATAGCCCTCAATGCAAAGGCTCTAGACGCAAATATTGGTGTGAGAGCTAATTCAATCAAGGAAACACTGCATGTTGGTGAAGGGCATATTGAAGAAGGATCAGCCGAGTGGTTCTTGTGGGAGAACAACTCCATTTGGCTCACTAACTTCACACACCATCAGGCTTCCAAGCAGCTCTCAAGGAAACTCAGTTTTCACACTCTATGCTTAGTGCTCTTTGAGTGTATTATCTAGGAATGAACCTGGTAGAGCATCCCACACAAACGAATGCTCCACATGCGGGTTTCACATGCCACCACCTCCACATTCACAGGCAACTTCAGCGCCACAGCCGTTTTCAGATAGCCCTCAATGCAAAGGCTCTAGACGCAAATATTGGTGTGAGAGCTAATTCAATCAAGGAAACACTGCATGTTGGTGAAGGGCATATTGAAGAAGGATCAGCCGAGTGGTTCTTGTGGGAGAACAACTCCATTTGGCTCACTAACTTCACACACCATCAGGCTTCCAAGCAGCTCTCAAGGAAACTCAGTTTTCACACTCTATGCTTAGTGCTCTTTGTGTGCATAGGACTGAAATGAACCTGGTAGAGCATCCCACACAAACGAATGCTCCACATGCGGGTTTCACATGCCACCAACTCCACATTCACAGGCAACTTCAGCGCCACAGCCGTTTTCAGATAGCTCTCAAAGCAAAGGCTCTAGACGCAAATATTGGTGTGAGAGCTAATTCAATCAAGGAAACACTGCATGTTGGTGAAGGGCATATTGAAGAAGGATCAGCCGAGTGGTTCTTGTGGGAGAACAACTCCATTTGGCTCACCAACTTTACACACCATCAGGCTTCCAAGCAGCTCTCAAGGAAACTCAGTTTTCACACTCTATGCTTAGTGCCCTTTGAGTGCATTATCTAGGAATGAACCTGGTAGAGCATCCCACACAAACGAATGCTCCACATGCGGGTTTCACATGCCACCAACTCCACATTCACAGGCAACTTCAGCGCCACAGCCGTTTTCAGATAGCCCTCAATGCAAAGGCTCTAGACGCAAATATTGGTGTGAGAGCTAATTCAATCAAGGAAACACTGCATGTTGGTGAAGGGCATATTGAAGAAGGATCAGCCGAGTGGTTCTTGTGGGAGAACAACTCCATTTGGCTCACTAACTTCACACACCATCAGGCTTCCAAGCAGCTCTCAAGGAAACTCAGTTTTCACACTCTATGCTTAGTGCCCTTTGAGTGTATTATCTAGGAATGAACCTGGTAGAGCATGCCACACAAACGAATGCTCCACATGCGGGTTTCACATGCCACCAACTCCACATTCACAGGCAACTTCAGCGCCACAGCCGTTTTCAGATAACCCTCAAAGCAAAGGCTCTAGACGCAAATATTGGTGTGAGAGCTAATTCAATCAAGGAAACACTGCATGTTGGTGAAGGGCATATTGAAGAAGGATCAGCCGAGTGGTTCTTGTGGGAGAACAACTCCATTTGGCTCACTAACTTCACACACCATCAGGCTTCCAAGCAGCTCTCAAGGAAACTCAGGTTTCACGCTCTATTTTTAGTGCCCTTTGAGTGCATTATCTAGGAATGAACCTGGTAGAGCTTGGTCAGCCACACAAACGAATGCTCCACATGCGGGTTTCACATGCCACCAACTCCACATTCTCAGGCAACTTCAGCGCCACAGCCGTTTTCAGATAGCCCTCAATGCAAAGGCTCTAGACGCAAATATTGGTGTGAGAGCTAATTCAATCAAGGAAACACTGCATGTTAGTGAAGGGCATATTGAAGAAGGATCAGCCGAGTGGTTCTTGTGGGAGAACAACTCCATTTGGCTCACTAACTTCACACACCATCAGGCTTCCAAGCAGCTCTCAAGGAAACTCAGTTTTCACACTCTAGGCTTAGTGCCCTTTGAGTGCATTATCTAGGAATGAACCTGGTAGAGCATCCCGCACAAACGAATGCTCCACATGCGGGTTTCACATGCCACCAACTCCACATTCACAGGCAACTTCAGCGCCACAGCCGTTTTCAGATAGCTCTCAAAGCAAAGGCTCTAGACGCAAATATTGGTGTGAGAGCTAATTCAATCAAGGAAACACTGCATGTTGGTGAAGGGCATATTGAAGAAGGATCAGCCGAGTGGTTCTTGTGGGAGAACAACTCCATTTGGCTCACTAACTTCACACACCATCAGGCTTCCAAGCATCTCTCAAGGAAACTCAGTTTTCACACTCTATGCTTAGTGCCCTTTGAGTGCATTATCTAGGATTGAACCTGGTAGAGCATCCCACAAAAACGAATGTTCCAAATGCGGGTTTCACATGCCACCAACTCCACATTCACAGGCAACTTCAGCGCCACAGCCGTTTTCAGATAGCCCTCAATGCAAAGGCTCTAGACGCAAATATTGGTGTGAGAGCTAATTCAATCAAGGAAACACTGCATGTTGGTGAAGGGCATATTGAAGAAGGATCAGCCGAGTGGTTCTTGTGGGAGAACAACTCCATTTGGCTCACTAACTTCACACACCATCAGGCTTCCAAGCAGCTCTCAAGGAAACTCAGTTTTCACACTCTAGGCTTAGTGCCCTTTGTATGGCTAGGACTGAAATGAACCTGGTAGAGCATCCCACACAAACGAATGCTCCACATGCGGGTTTCACATGCCACCAACTCCACATTCACAGGCAACTTCAGCGCCACAGCCGTTTTCAGATAGCCCTCAATGCAAAGGCTCTAGACGCAAATATTGGTGTGAGAGCTAATTCAATCAAGGAAACACTGCATGTTGGTGAAGGGCATATTGAAGAAGGATCAGCCGAGTGGTTCTTGTGGGAGAACAACTCCATTTGGCTCACTAACTTCACACACCATCAGGCTTCCAAGCATCTCTCAAGGAAACTCAGTTTTCACACTCTATGCTTAGTGCCCTTTGAGTGCATTATCTAGGATTGAACCTGGTAGAGCATCCCACACAAAAACGAATGTTCCAAATGCGGGTTTCACATGCCACCAACTCCACATTCACAGGCAACTTCAGCGCCACAGCCGTTTTCAGATAGCCCTCAATGCAAAGGCTCTAGACGCAAATATTGGTGTGAGAGCTAATTCAATCAAGGAAACACTGCATGTTGGTGAAGGGCATATTGAAGAAGGATCAGCCGAGTGGTTCTTGTGGGAGAACAACTCCATTTGGCTCACTAACTTCACACACCATCAGGCTTCCAAGCAGCTCTCAAGGATACTCAGTTTTCACACTCTATGCTTAGTGCCCTTTGAGTGTATTATCTAGGAATGAACCTGGTAGAGCATCCCACACAAACGAATGCTCCACATGCGGGTTTCACATGCCACCACCTCCACATTCACAGGCAACTTCAGCGCCACAGCCGTTTTCAGATAGCCCTCAATGCAAAGGCTCTAGACGCAAATATTGGTGTGAGAGCTAATTCAATCAAGGAAACACTGCATGTTGGTGAAGGGCATATTGAAGAAGGATCAGCCGAGTGGTTCTTGTTAGAGAACAACTCCATTTGGCTCACTAACTTCACACACCATCAGGCTTCCAAGCAGCTCTCAAGGAAACTCAGGTTTCACGCTCTATTTTTAGTGCCCTTTGAGTGCATTATCTAGGAATGAACCTGGTAGAGCTTGGTCAGCCACACAAACGAATGCTCCACATGCGGGTTTCACATGCCACCAACTCCACATTCACAGGCAACTTCAGCGCCACAGCCGTTTTCAGATAGCCCTCAATGCAAAGGCTCTAGACGCAAATATTGGTGTGAGAGCTAATTCAATCAAGGAAACACTGCATGTTGGTGAAGGGCATATTGAAGAAGGATCAGCCCAGTGGTTCTTGTGGGAGAACAACTCCATTTGGCTCACTAACTTCACACACCATCAGGCTTCCAAGCAGCTCTCAAGGAAACTCAGTTTTCACACTCTATGCTTAGTGCCCTTTGAGTGTATTATCTAGGAATGAACCTGGTAGAGCATCCCACACAAACGAATGCTCCACATGCGGGTTTCACATGCCACCAACTCCACATTCACAGGCAACTTCAGCGCCACAGCCGTTTTCAGATAGCCCTCAATGCAAAGGCTCTAGACGCAAATATTGGTGTGAGAGCTAATTCAATCAAGGAAACACTGCATGTTGGTGAAGGGCATATTGAAGAAGGATCAGCCGAGTGGTTCTTGTGGGAGAACAACTCCATTTGGCTCACTAACTTCACACACCATCAGGCTTCCAAGCAGCTCTCAAGGAAACTCAGTTTTCACACTCTATGCTTAGTGCCCTTTGAGTGCATTATCTAGGAATGAACCTGGTAGAGCATCCCACACAAACGAATGCTCCACATGCGGGTTTCACATGCCACCAACTCCACATTCACAGGCAACTTCAGCGCCACAGCCGTTTTCAGATAGCTCTCAAAGCAAAGGCTCTAGACGCAAATATTGGTGTGAGAGCTAATTCAATCAAGGAAACACTGCATGTTGGTGAAGGGCATATTGAAGAAGGATCAGCCGAGTGGTTCTTGTGGGAGAACAACTCCATTTGGCTCACCAACTTCACACACCATCAGGCTTCCCAGCAACTCTCAAGGAAACTCAGTTTTCACACTCTATGCTTAGTGCCCTTTGAGTGCATTATCTAGGAATGAACCTGGTAGAGCATCCCACACAAACGAATGCTCCACATGCGGGTTTCACATGCCACCAACTCCACATTCACAGGCAACTTCAGCGCCACAGCCGTTTTCAGATAGCCCTCAATGCAAAGGCTCTAGACGCAAATATTGGTGTGAGAGCTAATTCAATCAAGGAAACACTGCATGTTGGTGAAGGGCATATTGAAGAAGGATCAGCCGAGTGGTTCTTGTGGGAGAACAACTCCATTTGGCTCACTAACTTCACACACCATCAGGCTTCCAAGCAGCTCTCAAGGAAACTCAGTTTTCACACTCTAGGCTTAGTGCCCTTTGAGTGTATTATCTAGGAATGAACCTGGTAGAGCATGCCACACAAACGAATGCTCCACATGCGCGTTTCACATGCCACCAACTCCACATTCACAGGCAACTTCAGCGCCACAGCCGTTTTCAGATAACCCTCAAAGCAAAGGCTCTAGACGCAAATATTGGTGTGAGAGCTAATTCAATCAAGGAAACACTGCATGTTGGTGAAGGGCATATTGAAGAAGGATCAGCCGAGTGGTTCTTGTGGGAGAACAACTCCATTTGGCTCACTAACTTCACACACCATCAGGCTTCCAAGCAGCTCTCAAGGAAACTCAGGTTTCACACTCTATGCTTAGTGCCCTTTGAGTGCATTATCTAGGAATGAACCTGGTAGAGCTTGGTCAGCCACACAAACGAATGCTCCACATGCGGGTTTCACATGCCACCAACTCCACATTCACAGGCAACTTCAGCGCCACAGCCGTTTTCAGATAGCCCTCAATGCAAAGGCTCTAGACGCAAATATTGGTGTGAGAGCTAATTCAATCAAGGAAACACTGCATGTTGGTGAAGGGCATATTGAAGAAGGATCAGCCGAGTGGTTCTTGTGGGAGAACAACTCCATTTGGCTCACTAACTTCACACACCATCAGGCTTCCAAGCAGCTCTCAAGGAAACTCAGTTTTCACACTCTAGGCTTAGTGCCCTTTGTATGGCTAGGACTGAAATGAACCTGGTAGAGCATCCCACACAAACGAATGCTCCACATGCGGGTTTCACATGCCACCACCTCCACATTCACAGGCAACTTCAGCGCCACAGCCGTTTTCAGATAGCCCTCAATGCAAAGGCTCTAGACGCAAATATTGGTGTGAGAGCTAATTCAATCAAGGAAACACTGCATGTTGGTGAAGGGCATATTGAAGAAGGATCAGCCGAGTGGTTCTTGTTAGAGAACAACTCCATTTGGCTCACTAACTTCACACACCATCAGGCTTCCAAGCAGCTCTCAAGGAAACTCAGGTTTCACGCTCTATTTTTAGTGCCCTTTGAGTGCATTATCTAGGAATGAACCTGGTAGAGCTTGGTCAGCCACACAAACGAATGCTCCACATGCGGGTTTCACATGCCACCAACTCCACATTCACAGGCAACTTCAGCGCCACAGCCGTTTTCAGATAGCCCTCAATGCAAAGGCTCTAGACGCAAATATTGGTGTGAGAGCTAATTCAATCAAGGAAACACTGCATGTTGGTGAAGGGCATATTGAAGAAGGATCAGCCCAGTGGTTCTTGTGGGAGAACAACTCCATTTGGCTCACTAACTTCACACACCATCAGGCTTCCAAGCAGCTCTCAAGGAAACTCAGTTTTCACACTCTATGCTTAGTGCCCTTTGAGTGTATTATCTAGGAATGAACCTGGTAGAGCATCCCACACAAACGAATGCTCCACATGCGGGTTTCACATGCCACCAACTCCCACATTCACAGGCAACTTCAGCGCCACAGCCGTTTTCAGATAGCCCTCAATGCAAAGGCTCTAGACGCAAATATTGGTGTGAGAGCTAATTCAATCAAGGAAACACTGCATGTTGGTGAAGGGCATATTGAAGAAGGATCAGCCGAGTGGTTCTTGTGGGAGAACAACTCCATTTGGCTCACTAACTTCACACACCATCAGGCTTCCAAGCAGCTCTCAAGGAAACTCAGTTTTCACACTCTATGCTTAGTGCCCTTTGAGTGCATTATCTAGGAATGAACCTGGTAGAGCATCCCACACAAACGAATGCTCCACATGCGGGTTTCACATGCCACCAACTCCACATTCACAGGCAACTTCAGCACCACAGCCGTTTTCAGATAGCTCTCAAAGCAAAGGCTCTAGACGCAAATATTGGTGTGAGAGCTAATTCAATCAAGGAAACACTGCATGTTGGTGAAGGGCATATTGAAGAAGGATCAGCCGAGTGGTTCTTGTGGGAGAACAACTCCATTTGGCTCACTAACTTCACACACCATCAGGCTTCCCAGCAACTCTCAAGGAAACTCAGTTTTCACACTCTATGCTTAGTGCCCTTTGAGTGCATTATCTAGGAATGAACCTGGTAGAGCATCCCACACAAACGAATGCTCCACATGCGGGTTTCACATGCCACCAACTCCACATTCACAGGCAACTTCAGCGCCACAGCCGTTTTCAGATAGCCCTCAATGCAAAGGCTCTAGACGCAAATATTGGTGTGAGAGCTAATTCAATCAAGGAAACACTGCATGTTGGTGAAGGGCATATTGAAGAAGGATCAGCCGAGTGGTTCTTGTGGGAGAACAACTCCATTTGGCTCACTAACTTCACACACCATCAGGCTTCCAAGCAGCTCTCAAGGAAACTCAGTTTTCACACTCTAGGCTTAGTGCCCTTTGAGTGTATTATCTAGGAATGAACCTGGTAGAGCATGCCACACAAACGAATGCTCCACATGCGGGTTTCACATGCCACCAACTCCACATTCACAGGCAACTTCAGCGCCACAGCCGTTTTCAGATAACCCTCAAAGCAAAGGCTCTAGACGCAAATATTGGTGTGAGAGCTAATTCAATCAAGGAAACACTGCATGTTGGTGAAGGGCATATTGAAGAAGGATCAGCCCAGTGGTTCTTGTGGGAGAACAACTCCATTTGGCTCACTAACTTCACACACCATCAGGCTTCCAAGCAGCTCTCAAGGAAACTCAGGTTTCACACTCTATGCTTAGTGCCCTTTGAGTGCATTATCTAGGAATGAACCTGGTAGAGCTTGGTCAGCCACACAAACGAATGCTCCACATGCGGGTTTCACATGCCACCAACTCCACATTCACAGGCAACTTCAGCGCCACAGCCGTTTTCAGATAGCCCTCAATGCAAAGGCTCTAGACGCAAATATTGGTGTGAGAGCTAATTCAATCAAGGAAACACTGCATGTTGGTGAAGGGCATATTGAAGAAGGATCAGCCGAGTGGTTCTTGTGGGAGAACAACTCCATTTGGCTCACTAACTTCACACACCATCAGGCTTCCAAGCAGCTCTCAAGGAAACTCAGTTTTCACACTCTAGGCTTAGTGCCCTTTGAGTGCATTATCTAGGATTGAACCTGGTAGAGCATCCCACAAAAACGAATGTTCCAAATGCGGGTTTCACATGCCACCAACTCCACATTCACAGGCAACTTCAGCGCCACAGCCGTTTTCAGATAGCCCTCAATGCAAAGGCTCTAGACGCAAATATTGGTGTGAGAGCTAATTCAATCAAGGAAACACTGCATGTTGGTGAAGGGCATATTGAAGAAGGATCAGCCGAGTGGTTCTTGTGGGAGAACAACTCCATTTGGCTCACTAACTTCACACACCATCAGGCTTCCAAGCAGCTCTCAAGGAAACTCAGTTTTCACACTCTATGCTTAGTGCCCTTTGAGTGTATTATCTAGGAATGAACCTGGTAGAGCATCCCACACAAACGAATGCTCCACATGCGGGTTTCACATGCCACCACCTCCACATTCACAGGCAACTTCAGCGCCACAGCCGTTTTCAGATAGCCCTCAATGCAAAGGCTCTAGACGCAAATATTGGTGTGAGAGCTAATTCAATCAAGGAAACACTGCATGTTGGTGAAGGGCATATTGAAGAAGGATCAGCCGAGTGGTTCTTGTGGGAGAACAACTCCATTTGGCTCACTAACTTCACACACCATCAGGCTTCCAAGCAGCTCTCAAGGAAACTCAGGTTTCACGCTCTATTTTTAGTGCCCTTTGAGTGCATTATCTAGGAATGAACCTGGTAGAGCTTGGTCAGCCACACAAACGAATGCTCCACATGCGGGTTTCACATGCCACCAACTCCACATTCACAGGCAACTTCAGCGCCACAGCCGTTTTCAGATAGCCCTCAATGCAAAGGCTCTAGACGCAAATATTGGTGTGAGAGCTAATTCAATCAAGGAAACACTGCATGTTGGTGAAGGGCATATTGAAGAAGGATCAGCCCAGTGGTTCTTGTGGGAGAACAACTCCATTTGGCTCACTAACTTCACACACCATCAGGCTTCCAAGCAGCTCTCAAGGAAACTCAGTTTTCACACTCTATGCTTAGTGCCCTTTGAGTGTATTATCTAGGAATGAACCTGGTAGAGCATCCCACACAAACGAATGCTCCACATGCGGGTTTCACATGCCACCAACTCCACATTCACAGGCAACTTCAGCGCCACAGCCGTTTTCAGATAGCCCTCAATGCAAAGGCTCTAGACGCAAATATTGGTGTGAGAGCTAATTCAATCAAGGAAACACTGCATGTTGGTGAAGGGCATATTGAAGAAGGATCAGCCGAGTGGTTCTTGTGGGAGAACAACTCCATTTGGCTCACTAACTTCACACACCATCAGGCTTCCAAGCAGCTCTCAAGGAAACTCAAGTTTTCACACTCTATGCTTAGTGCCCTTTGAGTGCATTATCTAGGAATGAACCTGGTAGAGCATCCCACACAAACGAATGCTCCACATGCGGGTTTCACATGCCACCAACTCCACATTCACAGGCAACTTCAGCGCCACAGCCGTTTTCAGATAGCTCTCAAAGCAAAGGCTCTAGACGCAAATATTGGTGTGAGAGCTAATTCAATCAAGGAAACACTGCATGTTGGTGAAGGGCATATTGAAGAAGGATCAGCCGAGTGGTTCTTGTGGGAGAACAACTCCATTTGGCTCACCAACTTCACACACCATCAGGCTTCCCAGCAACTCTCAAGGAAACTCAGTTTTCACACTCTATGCTTAGTGCCCTTTGAGTGCATTATCTAGGAATGAACCTGGTAGAGCATCCCACACAAACGAATGCTCCACATGCGGGTTTCACATGCCACCAACTCCACATTCACAGGCAACTTCAGCGCCACAGCCGTTTTCAGATAGCCCTCAATGCAAAGGCTCGAGACGCAAATATTGGTGTGAGAGATAATTCAATCAAGGAAACACTGCATGTTGGTGAAGGGCATATTGAAGAAGGATCAGCCGAGTGGTTCTTGTGGGAGAACAACTCCATTTGGCTCACTAACTTCACACACCATCAGGCTTCCAAGCAGCTCTCAAGGAAACTCAGTTTTCACACTCTAGGCTTAGTGCCCTTTGAGTGTATTATCTAGGAATGAACCTGGTAGAGCATGCCACACAAACGAATGCTCCACATGCGGGTTTCACATGCCACCAACTCCACATTCACAGGCAACTTCAGCGCCACAGCCGTTTTCAGATAGCCCTCAATGCAAAGGCTCTAGACGCAAATATTGGTGTGAGAGCTAATTCAATCAAGGAAACACTGCATGTTGGTCAAGGGCATATTGAAGAAGGATCAGCCGAGTGGTTCTTGTGGGAGAACAACTCCATTTGGCTCACTAACTTCACACACCATCAGGCTTCCAAGCAGCTCTCAAGGAAACTCAGTTTTCACACTCTATGCTTAGTGCCCTTTGAGTGCATTATCTAGGAATGAACCTGGTAGAGCATCCCGCACAAACGAATGCTCCACATGCGGGTTTCACATGCCACCAACTCCACATTCACAGGCAACTTCAGCGCCACAGCCGTTTTCAGATAGCTCTCAAAGCAAAGGCTCTAGACGCAAATATTGGTGTGAGAGCTAATTCAATCAAGGAAACACTGCATGTTGGTGAAGGGCATATTGAAGAAGGATCAGCCGAGTGGTTCTTGTGGGAGAACAACTCCATTTGGCTCACCAACTTCACACACCATCAGGCTTCCCAGCAACTCTCAAGGAAACTCAGTTTTCACACTCTATGCTTAGTGCCCTTTGTATGGCTAGGACTGAAATGAACCTGGTAGAGCATGCCACACAAACGAATGCTCCACATGCGGGTTTCACATGCCACCAACTCCACATTCACAGGCAACTTCAGCGCCACAGCTGTTTTCAGATAACCCTCAAAGCAAAGGCTCTAGACGCAAATATTGGTGTGAGAGCTAATTCAATCAAGGAAACACTGCATGTTGGTGAAGGGCATATTGAAGAAGGATCAGCCGAGTGGTTCTTGTGGGAGAACAACTCCATTTGGCTCACTAACTTCACACACCATCAGGCTTCCAAGCAGCTCTCAAGGAAACTCAGGTTTCACGCTCTATGTTTAGTGCCCGTTGAGTGCATTATCTAGGAATGAACCTGGTAGAGCTTGGTCAGCCACACAAACGAATGCTCCACATGCGGGTTTCACATGCCACCAACTCCACATTCACAGGCAACTTCAGCGCCACAGCCGTTTTCAGATAGCCCTCAATGCAAAGGCTCTAGACGCAAATATTGGTGTGAGAGCTAATTCAATCAAGGAAACACTGCATGTTGGTGAAGGGCATATTGAAGAAGGATCAGCCGAGTGGTTCTTGTGGGAGAACAACTCCATTTGGCTCACTAACTTCACACACCATCAGGCTTCCAAGCAGCTCTCAAGGAAACTCAGTTTTCACACTCTAGGCTTAGTGCCCTTTGTATGGCTAGGACTGAAATGAACCTGGTAGAGCATCCCACACAAACGAATGCTCCACATGCGGGTTTCACATGCCACCAACTCCACATTCACAGGCAACTTCAGCGCCACAGCCGTTTTCAGATAGCCCTCAATGCAAAGGCTCTAGACGCAAATATTGGTGTGAGAGCTAATTCAATCAAGGAAACACTGCATGTTGGTGAAGGGCATATTGAAGAAGGATCAGCCGAGTGGTTCTTGTGGGAGAACAACTCCATTTGGCTCACTAACTTCACACACCATCAGGCTTCCAAGCAGCTCTCAAGGAAACTCAGTTTTCACACTCTATGCTTAGTGCCCTTTGAGTGTATTATCTAGGAATGAACCTGGTAGAGCATCCCACACAAACGAATGCTTCGCATGCGGGTTTCACATGCCACCAACTCCACATTCACAGGCATCTTCAGCGCCACAGCCATTTTCAGATAGCCCTCAATGCAAAGGCTCTAGACGCAAATATTGGTGTGAGAGCTAATTCAATCAAGGAAACACTGCATGTTGGTGAAGGGCATATTGAAGAAGGATCAGCCGAATGGTTCTTGTGGGAGAACAACTCCATTTGGCTCACTAACTTCACACACCATCAGGCTTCCAAGCAGCTTTCAAGGAAACTCAGTTTTCACACTCTATGCTTAGTGCTCTTTGTGTGCCTATGACTGAAATGAACCTGGTAGAGCATCCCACACAAACGAATGCTCCACATGCGGGTTTCACATGCCACCAACTCCACATTCTCAGGCAACTTCAGCGCCACAGCCGTTTTCAGATAGCCCTCAATGCAAAGGCTCTAGACGCAAATATTGGTGTGAGAGCTAATTCAATCAAGGAAACACTGCATGTTGGTGAAGGGCATATTGAAGAAGGATCAGCCGAGTGGTTCTTGTGGGAGAACAACTCCATTTGGCTCACTAACTTCACACACCATCAGGCTTCCAAGCAGCTCTCAAGGAAACTCAGGTTTCACGCTCTATGTTTAGTGCCCGTTGAGTGCATTATCTAGGAATGAACCTGGTAGAGCTTGGTCAGCCACACAAACGAATGCTCCACATGCGGGTTTCACATGCCACCAACTCCACATTCACAGGCAACTTCAGCGCCACAGCCGTTTTCAGATAGCCCTCAATGCAAAGGCTCTAGACGCAAATATTGGTGTGAGAGCTAATTCAATCAAGGAAACACTGCATGTTGGTGAAGGGCATATTGAAGAAGGATCAGCCGAGTGGTTCTTGTGGGAGAACAACTCCATTTGGCTCACTAACTTCACACACCATCAGGCTTCCAAGCAGCTCTCAAGGAAACTCAGTTTTCACACTCTATGCTTAGTGCCCTTTGTATGGCTAGGACTGAAATGAACCTGGTAGAGCATCCCACACAAACGAATGCTCCACATGCGGGTTTCACATGCCACCAACTCCACATTCACAGGCAACTTCAGCGCCACAGCCGTTTTCAGATAGCCTCAATGCAAAGGCTCTAGACGCAAATATTGGTGTGAGAGCTAATTCAATCAAGGAAACACTGCATGTTGGTGAAGGGCATATTGAAGAAGGATCAGCCGAGTGGTTCTTGTGGGAGAACAACTCCATTTGGCTCACTAACTTCACACACCATCAGGCTTCCAAGCAGCTCTCAAGGAAACTCAGTTTTCACACTCTATGCTTAGTGCCCTTTGAGTGTATTATCTAGGAATGAACCTGGTAGAGCATCCCACACAAACGAATGCTTCGCATGCGGGTTTCACATGCCACCAACTCCACATTCACAGGCATCTTCAGCGCCACAGCCATTTTTCAGATAGCCCTCAATGCAAAGGCTCTAGACGCAAATATTGGTGTGAGAGCTAATTCAATCAAGGAAACACTGCATGTTGGTGAAGGGCATATTGAAGAAGGATCAGCCGAATGGTTCTTGTGGGAGAACAACTCCATTTGGCTCACTAACTTCACACACCATCAGGCTTCCAAGCAGCTTCAAGGAAACTCAGTTTTCACACTCTATGCTTAGTGCTCTTTGTGTGCCTATGACTGAAATGAACCTGGTAGAGCATCCCACACAAACGAATGCTCCACATGCGGGTTTCACATGCCACCAACTCCACATTCTCAAGCAACTTCAGCGCCACAGCCGTTTTCAGATAGCCCTCAATGCAAAGGCTCTAGACGCAAATATTGGTGTGAGAGCTAATTCAATCAAGGAAACACTGCATGTTGGTGAAGGGCATATTGAAGAAGGATCAGCCGAGTGGTTCTTGTGGGAGAACAACTCCATTTGGCTCACTAACTTCACACACCATCAGGCTTCCAAGCAGCTCTCAAGGAAACTCAGTTTTCACACTCTATGCTTAGTGCCCTTTGAGTGTATTATCTAGGAATGAACCTGGTAGAGCATGCCACACAAACGAATGCTCCACATGCGGGTTTCACATGCCACCAACTCCACATTCACAGGCAACTTCAGCGCCACAGCCGTTTTCAGATAACCCTCAAAGCAAAGGCTCTAGACGCAAATATTGGTGTGAGAGCTAATTCAATCAAGGAAACACTGCATGTTGGTGAAGGGCATATTGAAGAAGGATCAGCCGAGTGGTTCTTGTGGGAGAACAACTCCATTTGGCTCACTAACTTCACACACCATCAGGCTTCCAAGCAGCTCTCAAGGAAACTCAGGTTTCACGCTCTATTTTTAGTGCCCTTTGAGTGCATTATCTAGGAATGAACCTGGTAGAGCTTGGTCAGCCACACAAACGAATGCTCCACATGCGGGTTTCACATGCCACCAACTCCACATTCTCAGGCAACTTCAGCGCCACAGCCGTTTTCAGATAGCCCTCAATGCAAAGGCTCTAGACGCAAATATTGGTGTGAGAGCTAATTCAATCAAGGAAACACTGCATGTTAGTGAAGGGCATATTGAAGAAGGATCAGCCGAGTGGTTCTTGTGGGAGAACAACTCCATTTGGCTCACTAACTTCACACACCATCAGGCTTCCAAGCAGCTCTCAAGGAAACTCAGTTTTCACACTCTAGGCTTAGTGCCCTTTGAGTGCATTATCTAGGAATGAACCTGGTAGAGCATCCCGCACAAACGAATGCTCCACATGCGGGTTTCACATGCCACCAACTCCACATTCACAGGCAACTTCAGCGCCACAGCCGTTTTCAGATAGCTCTCAAAGCAAAGGCTCTAGACGCAAATATTGGTGTGAGAGCTAATTCAATCAAGGAAACACTGCATGTTGGTGAAGGGCATATTGAAGAAGGATCAGCCGAGTGGTTCTTGTGGGAGAACAACTCCATTTGGCTCACTAACTTCACACACCATCAGGCTTCCAAGCATCTCTCAAGGAAACTCAGTTTTCACACTCTATGCTTAGTGCCCTTTGAGTGCATTATCTAGGATTGAACCCTGGTAGAGCATCCCACAAAAACGAATGTTCCAAATGCGGGTTTCACATGCCACCAACTCCACATTCACAGGCAACTTCAGCGCCACAGCCGTTTTCAGATAGCCCTCAATGCAAAGGCTCTAGACGCAAATATTGGTGTGAGAGCTAATTCAATCAAGGAAACACTGCATGTTGGTGAAGGGCATATTGAAGAAGGATCAGCCGAGTGGTTCTTGTGGAGAACAACTCCATTTGGCTCACTAACTTCACACACCATCAGGCTTCCAAGCAGCTCTCAAGGAAACTCAGTTTTCACACTCTAGGCTTAGTGCCCTTTGTATGGCTAGGACTGAAATGAACCTGGTAGAGCATCCCACACAAACGAATGCTCCACATGCGGGTTTCACATGCCACCAACTCCACATTCACAGGCAACTTCAGCGCCACAGCCGTTTTCAGATAGCCCTCAATGCAAAGGCTCTAGACGCAAATATTGGTGTGAGAGCTAATTCAATCAAGGAAACACTGCATGTTGGTGAAGGGCATATTGAAGAAGGATCAGCCGAGTGGTTCTTGTGGGAGAACAACTCCATTTGGCTCACTAACTTCACACACCATCAGGCTTCCAAGCATCTCTCAAGGAAACTCAGTTTTCACACTCTATGCTTAGTGCCCTTTGAGTGCATTATCTAGGATTGAACCTGGTAGAGCATCCCACACAAAAACGAATGTTCCAAATGCGGGTTTCACATGCCACCAACTCCACATTCACAGGCAACTTCAGCGCCACAGCCGTTTTCAGATAGCCCTCAATGCAAAGGCTCTAGACGCAAATATTGGTGTGAGAGCTAATTCAATCAAGGAAACACTGCATGTTGGTGAAGGGCATATTGAAGAAGGATCAGCCGAGTGGTTCTTGTGGGAGAACAACTCCATTTGGCTCACTAACTTCACACACCATCAGGCTTCCAAGCAGCTCTCAAGGATACTCAGTTTTCACACTCTATGCTTAGTGCCCTTTGAGTGTATTATCTAGGAATGAACCTGGTAGAGCATCCCACACAAACGAATGCTCCACATGCGGGTTTCACATGCCACCACCTCCACATTCACAGGCAACTTCAGCGCCACAGCCGTTTTCAGATAGCCCTCAATGCAAAGGCTCTAGACGCAAATATTGGTGTGAGAGCTAATTCAATCAAGGAAACACTGCATGTTGGTGAAGGGCATATTGAAGAAGGATCAGCCGAGTGGTTCTTGTTAGAGAACAACTCCATTTGGCTCACTAACTTCACACACCATCAGGCTTCCAAGCAGCTCTCAAGGAAACTCAGGTTTCACGCTCTATTTTTAGTGCCCTTTGAGTGCATTATCTAGGAATGAACCTGGTAGAGCTTGGTCAGCCACACAAACGAATGCTCCACATGCGGGTTTCACATGCCACCAACTCCACATTCACAGGCAACTTCAGCGCCACAGCCGTTTTCAGATAGCCCTCAATGCAAAGGCTCTAGACGCAAATATTGGTGTGAGAGCTAATTCAATCAAGGAAACACTGCATGTTGGTGAAGGGCATATTGAAGAAGGATCAGCCCAGTGGTTCTTGTGGGAGAACAACTCCATTTGGCTCACTAACTTCACACACCATCAGGCTTCCAAGCAGCTCTCAAGGAAACTCAGTTTTCACACTCTATGCTTAGTGCCCTTTGAGTGTATTATCTAGGAATGAACCTGGTAGAGCATCCCACACAAACGAATGCTCCACATGCGGGTTTCACATGCCACCAACTCCACATTCACAGGCAACTTCAGCGCCACAGCCGTTTTCAGATAGCCCTCAATGCAAAGGCTCTAGACGCAAATATTGGTGTGAGAGCTAATTCAATCAAGGAAACACTGCATGTTGGTGAAGGGCATATTGAAGAAGGATCAGCCGAGTGGTTCTTGTGGGAGAACAACTCCATTTGGCTCACTAACTTCACACACCATCAGGCTTCCAAGCAGCTCTCAAGGAAACTCAGTTTTCACACTCTATGCTTAGTGCCCTTTGAGTGCATTATCTAGGAATGAACCTGGTAGAGCATCCCACACAAACGAATGCTCCACATGCGGGTTTCACATGCCACCAACTCCACATTCACAGGCAACTTCAGCGCCACAGCCGTTTTCAGATAGCTCTCAAAGCAAAGGCTCTAGACGCAAATATTGGTGTGAGAGCTAATTCAATCAAGGAAACACTGCATGTTGGTGAAGGGCATATTGAAGAAGGATCAGCCGAGTGGTTCTTGTGGGAGAACAACTCCATTTGGCTCACCAACTTCACACACCATCAGGCTTCCCAGCAACTCTCAAGGAAACTCAGTTTTCACACTCTATGCTTAGTGCCCTTTGAGTGCATTATCTAGGAATGAACCTGGTAGAGCATCCCACACAAACGAATGCTCCACATGCGGGTTTCACATGCCACCAACTCCACATTCACAGGCAACTTCAGCGCCACAGCCGTTTTCAGATAGCCCTCAATGCAAAGGCTCTAGACGCAAATATTGGTGTGAGAGCTAATTCAATCAAGGAAACACTGCATGTTGGTGAAGGGCATATTGAAGAAGGATCAGCCGAGTGGTTCTTGTGGGAGAACAACTCCATTTGGCTCACTAACTTCACACACCATCAGGCTTCCAAGCAGCTCTCAAGGAAACTCAGTTTTCACACTCTAGGCTTAGTGCCCTTTGAGTGTATTATCTAGGAATGAACCTGGTAGAGCATGCCACACAAACGAATGCTCCACATGCGCGTTTCACATGCCACCAACTCCACATTCACAGGCAACTTCAGCGCCACAGCCGTTTTCAGATAACCCTCAAAGCAAAGGCTCTAGACGCAAATATTGGTGTGAGAGCTAATTCAATCAAGGAAACACTGCATGTTGGTGAAGGGCATATTGAAGAAGGATCAGCCGAGTGGTTCTTGTGGGAGAACAACTCCATTTGGCTCACTAACTTCACACACCATCAGGCTTCCAAGCAGCTCTCAAGGAAACTCAGGTTTCACACTCTATGCTTAGTGCCCTTTGAGTGCATTATCTAGGAATGAACCTGGTAGAGCTTGGTCAGCCACACAAACGAATGCTCCACATGCGGGTTTCACATGCCACCAACTCCACATTCACAGGCAACTTCAGCGCCACAGCCGTTTTCAGATAGCCCTCAATGCAAAGGCTCTAGACGCAAATATTGGTGTGAGAGCTAATTCAATCAAGGAAACACTGCATGTTGGTGAAGGGCATATTGAAGAAGGATCAGCCGAGTGGTTCTTGTGGAGAACAACTCCATTTGGCTCACTAACTTCACACACCATCAGGCTTCCAAGCAGCTCTCAAGGAAACTCAGTTTTCACACTCTAGGCTTAGTGCCCTTTGTATGGCTAGGACTGAAATGAACCTGGTAGAGCATCCCACACAAACGAATGCTCCACATGCGGGTTTCACATGCCACCACCTCCACATTCACAGGCAACTTCAGCGCCACAGCCGTTTTCAGATAGCCCTCAATGCAAAGGCTCTAGACGCAAATATTGGTGTGAGAGCTAATTCAATCAAGGAAACACTGCATGTTGGTGAAGGGCATATTGAAGAAGGATCAGCCGAGTGGTTCTTGTTAGAGAACAACTCCATTTGGCTCACTAACTTCACACACCATCAGGCTTCCAAGCAGCTCTCAAGGAAACTCAGGTTTCACGCTCTATTTTTAGTGCCCTTTGAGTGCATTATCTAGGAATGAACCTGGTAGAGCTTGGTCAGCCACACAAACGAATGCTCCACATGCGGGTTTCACATGCCACCAACTCCACATTCACAGGCAACTTCAGCGCCACAGCCGTTTTCAGATAGCCCTCAATGCAAAGGCTCTAGACGCAAATATTGGTGTGAGAGCTAATTCAATCAAGGAAACACTGCATGTTGTGAAGGGCATATTGAAGAAGGATCAGCCCAGTGGTTCTTGTGGGAGAACAACTCCATTTGGCTCACTAACTTCACACACCATCAGGCTTCCAAGCAGCTCTCAAGGAAACTCAGTTTTCACACTCTATGCTTAGTGCCCTTTGAGTGTATTATCTAGGAATGAACCTGGTAGAGCATCCCACACAAACGAATGCTCCACATGCGGGTTTCACATGCCACCAACTCCACATTCACAGGCAACTTCAGCGCCACAGCCGTTTTCAGATAGCCCTCAATGCAAAGGCTCTAGACGCAAATATTGGTGTGAGAGCTAATTCAATCAAGGAAACACTGCATGTTGGTGAAGGGCATATTGAAGAAGGATCAGCCGAGTGGTTCTTGTGGGAGAACAACTCCATTTGGCTCACTAACTTCACACACCATCAGGCTTCCAAGCAGCTCTCAAGGAAACTCAGTTTTCACACTCTATGCTTAGTGCCCTTTGAGTGCATTATCTAGGAATGAACCTGGTAGAGCATCCCACACAAACGAATGCTCCACATGCGGGTTTCACATGCCACCAACTCCACATTCACAGGCAACTTCAGCACCACAGCCGTTTTCAGATAGCTCTCAAAGCAAAGGCTCTAGACGCAAATATTGGTGTGAGAGCTAATTCAATCAAGGAAACACTGCATGTTGGTGAAGGGCATATTGAAGAAGGATCAGCCGAGTGGTTCTTGTGGGAGAACAACTCCATTTGGCTCACTAACTTCACACACCATCAGGCTTCCCAGCAACTCTCAAGGAAACTCAGTTTTCACACTCTATGCTTAGTGCCCTTTGAGTGCATTATCTAGGAATGAACCTGGTAGAGCATCCACACAAACGAATGCTCCACATGCGGGTTTCACATGCCACCAACTCCACATTCACAGGCAACTTCAGCGCCACAGCCGTTTTCAGATAGCCCTCAATGCAAAGGCTCTAGACGCAAATATTGGTGTGAGAGCTAATTCAATCAAGGAAACACTGCATGTTGGTGAAGGGCATATTGAAGAAGGATCAGCCGAGTGGTTCTTGTGGGAGAACAACTCCATTTGGCTCACTAACTTCACACACCATCAGGCTTCCAAGCAGCTCTCAAGGAAACTCAGTTTTCACACTCTAGGCTTAGTGCCCTTTGAGTGTATTATCTAGGAATGAACCTGGTAGAGCATGCCACACAAACGAATGCTCCACATGCGGGTTTCACATGCACCAACTCCACATTCACAGGCAACTTCAGCGCCACAGCCCTTTTCAGATAGCCCTCAATGCAAAGGCTCTAGACGCAAATATTGGTGTGAGAGCTAATTCAATCAAGGAAACACTGCATGTTGGTGAAGGGCATATTGAAGAAGGATCAGCCGAGTGGTTCTTGTGGGAGAACAACTCCATTTGGCTCACTAACTTCACACACCATCAGGCTTCCAAGCAGCTCTCAAGGAAACTCAGTTTTCACACTCTATGCTTAGTGCCCTTACTAAGGCTAGGACTGAAATGAACCTGGTAGAGCATCCCACACAAACGAATGCTCCACATGCGGGTTTCACATGCCACCAACTCCACATTCACAGGCAACTTCAGTGCCACAGCCGTTTTCAGATAGCCCTCAATGCAAAGGCTCTAGACGCAAATATTGGTGTGAGAGCTAATTCAATCAAGGAAACACTGCATGTTGGTGAAGGGCATATTGAAGAAGGATCAGCCGAGTGGTTCTTGTGGGAGAACAACTCCATTTGGCTCACTAACTTCACACACCATCAGGCTTCCATGCAGCTCTCAAGGAAACTCAGTTTTCACACTCTATGTTTAGTGCCCTTTGTATGGCTAGGACTGAAATGAACCTGGTAGAGCATCCCACACAAACGAATGCTCCACATGCGGGTTTCACATGCCACCAACTCCACATTCACAGGCAACTTCAGCGCCACAGCCGTTTTCAGATAGCCCTCAATGCAAAGGCTCTAGACGCAAATATTGCTGTGAGAGCTAATTCAATCAAGGAAACACTGCATGTTGGTGAAGGGCATATTGAAGAAGGATCAGCCGAGTGGTTCTTGTGGGAGAACAACTCCATTTGGCTCACTAACTTCACACACCATCAGGCTTCCAAGCAGCTCTCAAGGAAACTCAGTTTTCACACTCTATGCTTAGTGCTCTTTGTGTGCCTAGGACTGAAATGAAGCTTGGTGAGCATCCCACACAAACGAATGCTCCACATGCGGGTTTCACATGCCACCAACTCCACATTCACAGGCAACTTCAGCGCCACAGCCGTTTTCAGATAGCCCTCAATGCAAAGGCTCTAGACGCAAATATTGGTGTGAGAGCTAATTCAATCAAGGAAACACTGCATGTTGGTGAAGGGCATATTGAAGAAGGATCAGCCGAGTGTTCTTGTGGGAGAACAACTCCATTTGGCTCACTAACTTCACACACCATCAGGCTTCCAAGCAGCTCTCAAGGAAACTCAGTTTTCACACTCTATGCTTAGTGCCCTTTGAGTGCATTATCTAGGAATGAACTTGGTAGAGCATCCCACACAAACGAATGCTCCACATGCGGGTTTCACATGCCACCAACTCCACATTCACAGGCAACTTCAGCGCCACAGCCGTTTTCAGATAGCCCTCAATGCAAAGGCTCTAGACGCAAATATTGGTGTGAGAGCTAATTCAATCAAGGAAACACTGCATGTTGGTGAAGGGCATATTGAAGAAGGATCAGCCGAGTGGTTCTTGTGGGAGAACAACTCCATTTGGCTCACTAACTTCACACACCATCAGGCTTCCAAGCAGCTCTCAAGGAAACTCAGTTTTCACACTCTATGCTTAGTGCCCTTTGAGTGCATTATCTAGGAATGAACCTGGTAGAGCATCCCACACAAACGAATGCTCCACATGCGGGTTTCACATGCCACCAACTCCACCTTCACAGGCAACTTCAGCGCCACAGCCGTTTTCAGATAGCCCTCAATGCAAAGGCTCTAGACGCAAATATTGGTGTGAGAGCTAATTCAATCAAGGAAACACTGCATGTTGGTGAAGGGCATATTGAAGAAGGATCAGCCGAGTGGTTCTTGTGGAGAACAACTCCATTTGGCTCACTAACTTCACACACCATCAGGCTTCCAAGCAGCTCTCAAGGAAACTCAGTTTTCACACTCTATGCTTAGTGCCCTTTCTTTGGCTAGGACTGAAATGAACCTGGTAGAGCATCCCACACAAACGAATGCTCCACATGCGGGTTTCACATGCCACCAACTCCACATTCACAGGCAACTTCAGCGCCACAGCCGTTTTCAGATAGCCCTCAATGCAAAGGCTCTAGACGCAAATATTGGTGTGAGAGCTAATTCAATCAAAGAAACACTGCATGTTGGTGAAGGGCATATTGAAGAAGGATCAGCCGAGTGGTTCTTGTGGGAGAACAACTCCATTTGGCTCTCTAACTTCACACACCATCAGGCTTCCAAGCAGCTCTCAAGGAAACTCAGTTTTCACACTCTATGCTTAGTGCCCTTTGTGTGCCTAGGACTGAAATGAAGCTTGGTCAGCATCCCACACAAACGAATGCTCCACATGCGGGTTTCACATTCCACCAACTCTACTCACAGGCAACTTCAGCGCCACAGCCGTTTTTTAGATAGCCCTCAATGCAAAGGCTCTAGACGCAAATATTGGTGTGAGAGCTAATTCAATCAAGGAAACACTGCATGTTGGTGAAGGGCATATTGAAGAAGGATCAGCCGAGTGGTTCTTGTGGGAGAACAACTCCATTTGGCTCACTAACTTCACACACCATCAGGCTTCCAAGCAGCTCACAAGGAAACTCAGTTTTCACACTCTATGCTTAGTGCCCTTTGTGTGCCTAGGACTGAAATGAAGCTTGGTCAGCATCCCACACAAACGAATGCTCCACATGCGGGTTTCACATGCACCAACTCCACATTCACAGGCAACTTCAGCGCCACAGCCGTTTTCAGATAGCCCTCAATGCAAAGGCTCTAGACGCAAATATTGGTGTGAGAGCTAATTCAATCAAGGAAACACTGCATGTTGGTGAAGGGCATATTGAAGAAGGATCAGCCGAGTGGTTCTTGTGGGAGAACAACTCCATTTGGCTCACTAACTTCACACACCATCAGGCTTCCAAGCAGCTCTCAAGGAAACTCAGTTTTTACACTCTATGCTTAGTGCCCTTTGTGTGCCTAGGACTGAAATGAAGCTTGGTCAGCATCCCACACAAACGAATGCTCCACATGCGAGTTTCACATGCTACCAACTCTACATTCACAGGCAACTTCAGCGCCACAGCCGTTTTCAGTAGCCCTCAATGCAAAGGCTCTAGACGCAAATATTGGTGTGAGAGCTAATTCAATCAAGGAAACACTGCATGTTGGTGAAGGGCATATTGAAGAAGGATCAGCCGAGTGGTTCTTGTGGGAGAACAACTCCATTTGGCTCACTAACTTCACACACCATCAGGCTTCCATGCAGCTCTCAAGGAAACTCAGTTTTCACACTCTATGCTTAGTGCCCTTTGTATGGCTAGGACTGAAATGAACCTGGTAGAGCATCCCACACAAACGAATGCTCCACATGCGGGTTTCACATGCCACCAACTCCACATTCACAGGCAACTTCAGCGCCACAGCCGTTTTCAGATAGCCTCAATGCAAAGGCTCTAGACGCAAATATTGCTGTGAGAGCTAATTCAATCAAGGAAACACTGCATGTTGGTGAAGGGCATATTGAAGAAGGATCAGCCGAGTGGTTCTTGTGGGAGAACAACTCCATTTGGCTCACTAACTTCACACACCATCAGGCTTCCAAGCAGCTCTCAAGGAAACTCAGTTTTCACACTCTATGCTTAGTGCTCTTTGTGTGCCTAGGACTGAAATGAAGCTTGGTGAGCATCCCACACAAACGAATGCTCCACATGCGGGTTTCACATGCCACCAACTCCACATTCACAGGCAACTTCAGCGCCACAGCCGTTTTCAGATAGCCCTCAATGCAAAGGCTCTAGACGCAAATATTGGTGTGAGAGCTAATTCAATCAAGGAAACACTGCATGTTGGTGAAGGGCATATTGAAGAAGGATCAGCCGAGTGGTTCTTGTGGGAGAACAACTCCATTTGGCTCACTAACTTGACACACCATCAGGCTTCCAAGCAGCTCTCAAGGAAACTCAGTTTTCACACTCTATGCTTAGTGCCCTTTGAGTGCATTATCTAGGAATGAACTTGGTAGAGCATCCCACACAAACGAATGCTCCACATGCGGGTTTCACATGCCACCACTCCACATTCACAGGCAACTTCAGCGCCACAGCCGTTTTCAGATAGCCCTCAATGCAAAGGCTCTAGACGCAAATATTGGTGTGAGAGCTAATTCAATCAAGGAAACACTGCATGTTGGTGAAGGGCATATTGTAAGAAAAGGATCAGCCGAGTGGTCTTGTGGAGAACAACTCCATTTGGCTCACTAACTTCACACACCATCAA